>NC_081353.1:23888519-23918620 GCF_029784015.1 Lycium ferocissimum | reverse complement strand
AAGTAAAAAGTGCTTCTTTAACAAAGAAGGCGATGGAGATTTGGAAAAGAGATCCACGCCATAGCCTTCGTGGTTTCCTTATCAATCTTAAAGTTGGAATCATATATCAAAGGCCTCATTTGATATGTAATACCATCCTTCGATTTTATATAATGAGCACCCTTAGAAGTTAATGTAACAAAGTCTTCTATGAAATTCAGCCTGATAAGAACATGTCGATGCCGAAAGAGACCAATAGTACATTTACCTTTCACTCCACATTGTTGTGGAAGAATGGTACGTAATTCTTCCAGATCTGGCCACCCATGAGCAAATTTACCAACGACAGCATATTGTAGATTCTCCATAATCTCCATTCGTTTAACTTCTGTTGCTGTCCACTTAACCATGGGGGTTCCATTAACGTAAGTAATCTTCTTGATGGGAATTGGATCACATTTTTGCACCTGCATGTCACCATTGTTGCATGCTAGGGTTTGAGCATAGTTAACAGTTTGCATGGGAAGAGTTGAGGAGTTTTGGGGGAATGCGGGTGTAGACAGTGAGGTAGGGGTGGATATTGAGTGGTGGATGGTCTGACCAGCTGCCGGTGGCTGGCCAGTGGCCGCGCCGGCCATTTTAGGTTAATGGTGGGCTAGGGTTTGCATGAAATATTAGGAGAGAGAAGAATTTTATTCAGAGTTAGAGAATCATGCTTCAGTTCATGGGTTACAAAAGTCATCACATGCATGATTAAGTTATGCTATAGAAGAGGATTTTATTCTATTAGTGAAGAGATCATTGCATGCAATGCCACAGCCCACAGATTGCTTCAGTTGGATCATAGTGTGTGCTTAGTGCAATTTATGAGTTATATCTTTTTTATGTGACTATTTTAGGATCTTAAAAAGATTAAAATTGTATATGTTTATTAAGATGAAACTCGTTCTGAACCTACTGACTCTAGATCCTAAATTCGCGTTTGCTTATCATGTTTTAATAGTCTTCATTTTGATATGTATCACTTTCGAACCTCTCTTGGTTTTTCCTTCTCTTTTTTTCCGTTTCAAAAAATCCTTAAACTTAGTTAAACTGTAACCTCTTAATTATTCCTTACATCATTGTTGAGGTGGTGGATTGTATGTATATCTTCTGTTTTGGTTCTAAATTATTTGGTTGGTTCTGAGTTCTTTGGTTTAGACAAAAAAAGTTATAAATTTAGGCGACATCTTGGAAAAATATATATTTTATAATACAGAATTCTTAACAAACAAACTAAACTAAGTGAAGCATACAAATGTTAATCAACACTAAAAGGTCTGGCCCTTTGCATATTTTAAATTTGCCCATTTCCTGACAAAATTCTAGTAAGTAAGAACCTATATGAAATGCAACAAATACTTGTTGATTTAAAATAGAAAACGAAGTGTACATACAAAAAATTGCACTTTTGCACTTCAAATGGGCTGGGGAATTTTTGGACGCTAAGATTTTGAAAGGGAGAGGCTTGGGAGGGGGTTGTCCGAGCTGGACCTCCATGCATGCCAAGAAAATATTTTTTGAGCTTGGCGTGATCTGAGCTGGAATTCTGCTAGCGACGAGAGGTAAGTGTGGTCCAATTTTAGAAGGCGAGAGTAATTTTGATATCAAAAGATAACGGAGGTTAAAAGTGCTTATTAGATAACGGAGGTTAAAAGTGCTTATTTTCAATAATTCTGAGATATTTTTGACTCTTTTCCATTTAAAAGAGTTATGCAGTAATTAATACCCGATATACTGAGTTCAAATCTCATATGTTCCAATTAAATAAGGATATTATTGAAAAATTAAGTGTGATCTAGTATGGAAAGAGTGATTGGAGTTGCAGTGTAGAAGCTTTAACCTTGGTTTTGACGTAAATGAAAAATAAAAAATAAAATAAATGTTATTTTGGTGTTACATGTATTTCGTCCCGTAAGCTAACTATGAATATATTTTTCAAATATTAAATATTTTGGAGATAATCAAGAGTGGTTCGGATGTTGTATTCGTTATACACATTCCAAGGCTAAGCTGAGGTTGTGGGATGAAGTTCCCCGTAGAGAGAACAGCTGTTTATTACTAAAGTAACGAGGTTAAGTTGACTCGTACGATACTGCGGGAAGCCTCCCGAACAAATAGGGTCAAATACTTGCCGCTCAGTTGATCACCCGATGTCGGTTATTATTATGTCGGTATCGATATATAGCACTCACGATGAAAGGTATAAAATGGATTTCCATATGTATGTTTAAGCCTAAGGAGCCAAAGTGATTTCAATGATTAAAATTTATTGAAATGATTGTGTATGATTACTATTAAAAGTCATGAATTGATAAAGATGTTTTAAGTTTACATTTTTTTTTAATGTTACTCTTGGCCTTTTATTTTCAAATGATAAGAACATGAGATGATGATAATATTGTTCATTGATTTTATATTAAGTGTTGGTTGCATTGGTTTTTATGAAATCTTGTCTAAGAATTAGAGTAAGAGGAAGTTGATGACACTTATTGAGTACTGTGATACTTAGTCTTTTTTTGGGCGGCCTTTTTATTTTTCATGTTTCAGGATGAGATATGATATGTGATACACATTCTAGGATGACTATCTTTCCAAATATGTTTAGGCACCATTCCTATTCCGTGGTATCTAATACGTTTTTTTTTTTTTTTTTTTTTTAATTTTTTTTTAAAGTCGGAATTATCCCAAGTATTCAATTCTATTCTTCGATATAGAGACTCCATAGTTAAGTTATGTCGGGTTGTAATAATGAAAGTTTACATGACATACATGTAGATTTTTTTTTTATTAAATTATTTTTTATATGAAATGATTCATGTATGGTTTTGAATTTGAATTTTTTTATGTAAAAATTTATACGATTTCTAAATGGCTTCCGCAGTTAATATATTTTCACGCATATGATTGGAATGCATCACGCGAGTTTGATTCGCTCGGATCGAATAAAGTTTCAAGCCGATCACGTGAAAATCGGGGGAATTGTATGTTGGATTCAAAGTCAGAACATAATTATGCTGGTATTGTTCATACCAAAAATAAAATACCAACCATTAGAATATAATAAAATAGAGAAAAGGGTCAAATGTGACCTTTACAATGCGAAAAATAATTAATTTTATCCTTTGTTATACTTTCGGTATAAATATATAATCGATGCTATTTAAGTGGCTTAATATATTTCTCCTCCGTTAAGGTTATCCAAAATGAACCCGGTAAAATAGGTTGGGGGTAGTGAGGTGACATGTCACGTGGTATTCGCCTCACGAAAATGTCAGTCCACAACAAAATTAGGAGTCGACTTTGGATAGCTCTAATGGAGGAGTAAATCTGAGTCCGGAACCAAAATGCCCCTAAAAAAACATTTTGAACCAAAATACCCCAACAAAAAAAAAATGTTACGAAAATACCTTTAGCGCAGTAATTCTTGCGCTAAAGCAATTAACGAACGGTTCCGTTAGCTTGCTATAGCGCAGTAATTTACTGCGCTATAGTGTTCCTCTTTTTTTTTTTTTTTTTTTTTTTTTTTTTGGGCTCTTTTGGTTAACCCTTCTTTCATTACACTTTTTAACGTACTTTGACCATAGATTAATCATGCTTCGGGACCCCGAAACTTTAATATTTTATATAGAACCCTACTTATTTTTGTGCGATTAATAAGGTAGGATCAATACATCAAGGATACACAAAAGTTCGGATGGCCGTTTTAGTGGTTGAAAAGTGCTCGAACGCCATTTTAGTTTCAAGGCTCGGTGACATTAGCTTGAAGTTCTTTACGAATACTTAAACTTGTTCATTAATAATTAATCAAAAGTTAGTCAAAATGGCGACATTCATACAAAAAAAAAAAAAAAAACTTAATTAAATTGCATCATTCATAACCTTGAGTAGATGAAAATACTTAACATACTAATTCATTAATAAGAAAGCCAAACTTTTAAAAATACAATCATCAAAGTAAGAAAAAAACTTAAAAAACATTCATCAATTAATGCCCTTGAGTTGATCTTCCGCCACCACCGCGAGATGTGCCGCCACCACCGCGAGATGTGCCACCACTAGAGGTACTTCCACCACGAAAGTTTCCTCCACCACGAGAGGTACTTCCACCGCGAGATGTAGTTTGACCACCATGCCGTAAGGGACACTTGCGCTTATCATGACCAACATAATTGCAAAATGAGCATTTTCGAGTGTATCTCCCCGGTGGAACATCCATTTCATTATGTATACGCGAGTATGCATTCTTTTACGAATTTACGGATAAATGCTTTATTTGCAACCATTGAAAATGGATCCGTGGCCAATAACTCTCTCTACCAAGTGGGTAGAACCTTCCGACATACGTTCTTGTCTAATTTTCAACTGTATATTCCTCAGCCATGTACGGGGAGGCGTTCTTTCCCATTGTGATAAAACACTTGAAGGCATGAGAACATGGCATGTGATATGATTGTCACTTGCCGCATGTGCATGTTCTTGGAATCTCACAAATTGTGTGGACGTTACCTCCTTTACCTTGGTGCACACTTGTTGTGAGTTCAAATATGCGCTCTGCAGGGTTGTACTCCATCCGGTCATGTTTCTGAGCCTTATATTTGTGGTACTCGAACAGTTTTGACGGTTTTGGCATCCATCTTAGACCTGCTGTTGCATGTGCTTTGGCCTCTTTTGATCTACTGACGAACCGCTCCACAACCTGCTTAAATGTCATTCTCACCATTGCGGTGACGGGTAGTCCCCAGATTTCAACAAGCTATTGAATGACTCGGAGCTTTGTTTGTTGTCGGCATACCCCATCGCCTACCTTCATCACGGTGTAATGTCCATTTGTCTTTATCAATTGCATTTAACCAGTGGAAGGCTTCCTTATTCGCCCGCCTAATAATGTCCATCTGCAGGTTAAACTTCTTCTCCTGATGCTCTGTTGCAGCCGCCCACATCCAATTGCAAAGTGCTAGGATTCGATATGCCTTTTGGAAGTTTGCCTTCAAATGCCTTAAACAATAACGATGGTAGGCAAAGGGTGGCTGCCATCCCTGCAAATTGAACATATTGTGCAATATGCCAGCATGTCTGTCTGATATCACACATATTCCCATGCGATCCTTAATAACGTGTTGCCTTAAGTAGTCCACAAACATACCCCACGTACTAATGCTCTCATTAGCTGCAATTGCAAAAGCTTGAGGAAATATAGCTCCATTTGCATCCATTCCAAGCGCTATTAGCGACTTTATGTCATACTTCCCGTACACGTGTTCCATCTATTGATATTACAGGCCGACAATGAGCAAACCCATCAATGCATGGTTTGAAGGCCCAAAACACAAAATCAAAAATATTACCGGGCACACCAGGCTTCGATTTGAGCTTCCATTCAACAACAATACCATGATTGAAGTGTTGTAGAGCCGCCATGTATCTCGGCAACGTCTTGAAAGAGCCCTCCCAAATGCCGAAGACTATTTCATGTGCACGCCTACGCCCAAGATACGCCTTCCTCCTAGTAACGAGTTTTGCTATATACTTTCGGACGGCTCTAATACAATCTTTAATAGGGTACCTGAAAAAGTTGAAATATCAGCATATAACAACAAGGAACATTATATTAACACCAAAAATAAAATAAACTTAGGAGAAGGGGATACCTTGGGTTTTCTCTAATGTCGCCAACTAATACACGCGCAATCAAATTAGTATCTAGATTGCAATGATCATCTGAGAGGTCACCCATATCACAAGTGTGCTTTGTGTAGAACTTTGAAATAGTCCACATCTTTTCAGCAGTTTCCTTACCATGGAGCATCCATTCGCAGCCTTGATATTTTCGCTTGCAGACCAATCGCCAAAGTTTTTGTGTGGAATCGTCAACTTTAAACTCCCTCATCCCCTGGATGCAATAAATCTTAACAGCCCTTTGGAATGATTTTTTTCGAAGTGAAAATCATCCCTTTTTCAATATGAGCCTTTTGTTTTACCGGATCCACGGCTCTTTCCACAAACTTCGCCGAATATGATCATCATCCCTAGTAAAAACAAAGGCATCTGGGCGATCTTGAAGATGATCAAGATAGGGGATCTCATCGAAATGCCACTGAATCGGGGTCGACTCTTGCTGTTGAAATTGGCTTTGGGGCTGAACCGGAGTCGACTCTTGCGTTCAAATAGTTGCTGTGAATTCAGTTCCTCCTCGTGTGCCGGAGATCGTTCATCATGTCTTGCAATAGTTCTACTTGAATTTGAGGATTAGTTCCAACCTCAATCTCATCGTCACTTTTCTCCGCATTAGATATTTCCTCACTATCGCTGGATGATGTCACTATATAATTCGGATAATCCGGACCATCCATAGTAGGCCTTTGCCTATAATTTGGTGCAACCACCACATTCTCCCTACACAATAAATTAGGGTGTTTTAACTACTACACATCAAATAACACTATTGATGTTAAAAAAAATAGACGTACCGATAGTAATCAACTGCACCGAAACTTGAGGAAGGACCATCGCTTTGAGTTGTTGGATAGGCTGAGGATGTTCCAACCTGATTCATCCATCCCGATTGAGGAGACCGTCCGATATGATCCATATCAGGTGTATAACCCTTAAATAATATAATCGACATCATTAGTAGCATTCAAGTGCCACTACACATAATAATAATAATAATAATAATAATAATAATAATAATAATAATAATAATAATAATAATAATAATAATAATAGTAATAGTAATAATAATAATAATAATAATAATAATAATAATAATAATAATAATAATAATAATAATAATAATGATGATGTAAAAAATGAATATTTACCAATGTAAAAAAATGTCAAATTGCTGACTTAAACTATCCAGGCATTTGGCTAGTCAAAATGCTTTCATAGGTACTCATGTCAGGGTAATTGTGTTGATAAGTAGGTTCCGCTTGAGTGACTTCGGCCTGAATTATAGACGGGGCTTCCCGACAAGGTCTATTTCGGGCTTCCCGAGGAGCCCTAGCCATGAATTCAAGTCGATTAATGGGGACCTTCTCTATATACATTTTGTCACGCCCCGAACCATGGCCTGGGCGAAACACGGCACTCGGTGCCTTACTGCATGTGACCGAGCGAACCACATGGCTTGCTGAATCATCATGAGGCATAACATGAGCGGAATATAACGTGAATGCATGATAAGCCTTTATAAAATGCAATAAGTCATAATACTTAATAAAAATACTTGTTTAAACATGAGTGCGGAAATAACATGAATGAGCCAAAATGGCTATACGACTCCGAATGTCTAACATAACATAACTGACTTGTCTAGTCTATGAAACCTCTATCATGAGTCTCGATCGGAAAACATACTTATCGGGACAAGGCCCCCAAGATACCTTAGATGCATAACTAATTGTAAAAACAAAGAGTTGACTAAACCCCGAATGAGATGGGGCTCACCAATAAGCGATACGAATGCGTCCTGCGAGCGGACGTGTGTCATCATATCAATACCTGCATCGTGAAATGCAGGCCCCCGGGCAATAAAAAGGGGACGTCAGCACATTGAATGTACTGGTATGTAAAGCAACTGAAAGAAATAATACGGGACATAAAGTAATAAAGATAAGAACTGAACGTGAAACTGAAACCTGGTTATGAGCATGAACATGAATACATATATAATATAAAGCATGAGTAAAAATATCATAAGTAGGGAGAGCAATAACTTATAACCGATCCATGGTCTGGTGCTTGCGTCCCGCCAGCAGAACACTCAGTCCTTGCCAGGGAACATGAGATTTAATAAAATATGAAAGGATCCAGTCATTATGAGAATCATCCGGAACATGAGTGGATTAATCCTCATCCTACGGTGGCAACGTAGTTTCAGGCTATCTGAAGCCCTCCTCGGTAATTAAAGCAACTCCCAAAAACATGAACATGTAAAATAGTGGCACTTGCTGCCCATAGTATATCATGAAACATAACTTGCTTGTACATGGTTTTCATGAATCATAACTTGCTTATACATGATTTTCATGAATCATAACTTGCTTGTACATGGTTTTCATGAATCATAACTTGCTTGCATGAACTTGTAAAAGTTAGTATTTTGCTAAAAAAAAAAAAAAAAAATCATAGTTTATCATAACATAACATGCATGTAAGAACCCATGGAATGAGATATATGGGTTTTTCATAGATTACAGACGGATTCTTAATAATCATAAAGAAATATTAAGAACACAATGATAGAATTATAACAATTCATACTTAGTATAATCATAGACATGGACCTAGGGTTATCATGAGCATGGCGTAAAAACCCTAGTTTTCATAGAGAAACATAATTTATGGATTATGAGGCGTGGGGAAGAATAACAATGTTCCCACACGTAGATAGTAACCCTACATACCTTAATCGCTCCAAAACTTGAAGAAAAGTCTGAATCTTTGAAGAAGAATTCCAAAAGCTTTGAATTTGGAAACCTTGAGAGGATTTTCACTGATTTTCGTAGCTACGGTTCGTGGCTCAAAGGGTACTGTTCCGGACCTCTAAATCCAATCTTCACCGTTCATATTTTATACTTATGTGTTATGAACACTCAGTTAAAATTTGGGCTTGATCCAACGGTTAGATTATCGGAAAACACCAAATTAATATGGCTGGTCGGAATGAAACTCAACAGAAAAATACTAGAGTTTTCTCCAACTTTTTACAACTCTTGATTTTTATAGGGTAACGAGAAGGATGGATTTATTCTAGTCTTTATAAATGATAAATCTTGTAGAATACAAAGGTTCTTCATTAAAATATTTACCTTGGAGGAAACCTTAGGAAACTAGATTGTCAAACTAAATTCTTGAAAGTTTCTTGATTTTTCTTGATTGCAAGAATGAGTTTCTTGGAAGATTGAAATGTCTAGGTTCTTTAGGGATGGAGGTAGAGAGAAAAAGAATAGTCTCTTAGGGTTTAGAATAGTATGAGGGACGTTTTTATTTCATACAATTATAAAATAAGGAGTCCCAATTCGAGTAGGAAAAGGCTAAAAACGTAACCCAAAATTTGAAAATTCTGCTCCAACGAGTGATAGTAAAACAGACATAACTCTTAGGATAGAGCTCCGTTTGAACTTCATAAGATACCGTTGGAAAGCTATTCCAAAGGGCTACAACTTTTATGTTTTAAGTTTTCTCAAATTATCAACTAATCAAGGAGTTACGGGTGCCCGAAGTAGGCTGGTCAACCACTTTAATACGTACAAACTTTTAAATTTTTCTCTAAAACTCTAACGTTACGAGTCTAACATGAGTTCTAAGATACGAGGTGTTACACATTTCAAGAACGTTTAAAGTCATGCGTTTCCTATAATCATAAGGCGCCTTCAAAAAATCAGTCAAAGAATCATCGTCTTGAATGTACCACTGTCCATAACTAGTTACACCTTGCGGCGTAAATGACGTTGGATATTATCCAATTATATTTAGATCAAAATCACTTCTACCAACTTGTAGTCTATTATACAAGGCTTGGAGTAGTTTTGAGAATTTTAAGTCAAGTGGAAACTTAACATGGTATTTTGAGGAAGAATCATAGCGCAAATTATTTTCCTCGAATATAATTTGTCTATCCCAGAATAAAGAAACTCTAATTCTTGGAACATCTGCCATATTTTGAATAATTTAGGAGGAATACAAAATGCAAAAACTAGATGAAACTTTGAATTTTTTGCTTTTTTTTTTTTGCGTTATACGAACTCGGTATTTATAAGATTTGAAGTTTGAATATAGAACCAACGCATGCATGCAATTACAGTGTCTTGCAGTGTTACGTCAAATCAAATTAAGTGCGGAGAGTTGCATAAAGCATGAAATAAATGCGTTATGGCAGATTCCAGCAGAATAGCACAATAAATAACTGCGTTAATGCACTAAGACACAGTATAATGCAGTAATTTAATGCGTTATTTTACTGCGCTATACCACTGTACCATATTGTCACCTCAATTGTCAAACAGAAAAACGTCATGATTCGAATTAAACTTTATATAACGTTATTTGACGAATAGTTATTACCAACCACACAACATTCCACACAAAATTGAGTTACTATGTTATTTTTTGACCAATTTATAGATATTAGTCGTGTTATATTGTTCACTCCAGCAAACATATTTGAAGCAATGGATAGGACCTGGGAACTAGATGATGATGATTTTCATTACTCAAATAACCCTAACGATACATTCAATCTAGAATACAATAATAAAATGAGAGAGGAGTGAGATTGGCGTGTTAGGGAGGCTGCAGCACTGGAGCACAAGTTAGCGTCAGTAGGGCTTAAGCGCCCAAAAAAACATGCTATGTCAATGCCTCGCAGAACTCCACAAGAGTTTAATTTAACTCTTAATCGCTTTCGCGAAGAGAACAATCGGATGCAAATACGTTACCATAGGGTAAAATATGGTATACATGGTAGCACAAGATTTAGATCCAAGTGGGATTCGGACTGTGAAATGTCCGATGAAGATTAATATTTTTCTTACAATAAGGTAAGTAGGTAGGGTCATAAAGACCCTTCCCCCCCCAGGGTACTTAGGGGTTTGCAACTATATAAGTAGCCCTTTCTTTTGTTATTAGACTACACCATATTCAATGTCGAGTAGTAGAAACTCAGCTTGGTCTTTACTCCTTCCAAAAGAACCAAATAGCAGTGATGGTGAGAGTTCAAATCATAGCAATTTTTCGAGCGATACCAGTGATTTCAAACTAGATGAGCTAAATCCCCACCTTCTTATAGAGCGTAATGATGATTTTTACAGTGTGAAATATTCAGATCCGCGGGAATATTATTGCGGTTTATGCCGAGAATGGTCACATCGGCTTGCCGAATCAGAACGTCTTGTTCGTGACTTGAAAAATCTCAACGCTCCAATCCCAATAAGGTACTCCTTAAACCATGCCTCAAGTAGGTCCAGAAACTTGCGAGCTTGCCGTGCAAAGGATTAGAAAAGAAAACAATAGAATGCTGTCAAGACGATGTAGATTTTACATGCTAAAGTTGGCCGAAGAATAAGCATCATCAATCGGTAGAGAACTAACTGCTACTGAAAAAGGATGTGTCTTAAGAAACCGCCAATATTTTTCTGAGGACGATATTGAGGACTTGTACTCTGATGATGATTAAGAATGTTGTGATTTTAGTTTGAAGTTTAATATATCATTATGCTGTTATTTTGAAGAATATTAGTATGTTAAGTATTTTCATCTACTCAAGGTTATGAATGATGCAATTTAATTAAGTTTTTTTTTTTTGTATGAATGCTGCCATTTTGACTAACTTTTGATTAATTATTAATGAACAAGTTTAAGTATTCGTAAAGAACTTCAAGCTAATGTCACCGAGCCTTGAAACGAAAATGGCGTTCGAGCACTTTTCAACCACTAAAACGACCATCCGAACTTTTGTGTATCCTTGATGTATTGATCCTACCTTATTAATCGCACAAAAATAAGCAGGGTTCTATATAAAATATTGAAGTTTCGGGATCCCGAAGCATGATTAATCTATGGTCAAAGTACGTTAAAAAGTGTAATGAAAGAAGGGTTAACCAAAAGAGCCGAAAAAAAAAGAGGAACACTATAGCGCAAGAATTTATCGCGCTATAGCGAACGGAACCGTCCCGTTAATTGCTTTAGCGCAGAAATTATTGCGCGCTAAAGGTATTTTCGTAACATTTTTTTTGTTGTTGGGTATTTTGGTTCAAAATATTTTTTTTGGGGGGCATTTTGGTTCTGGACTCAGTAAATCTCGGCCACTTGATTAACATCAAGCTCTGATGGTACATTTGTACATTTTTTTAAGCTTTTTTTAAGAACAAAATGGCTTATAAGCTGACCAGCCAAACACTCAAAAAAGCTGAAAATAGCTTATAAGTTGTTTTCATCAACTTATAAGCTAAGCCAAACGGGCTGTAAGTGTATAACAGACAATAAAATTAATTCTTTTTGCATAGTAAAGGGATAAATTTGATCCTTTCTCTTTTATAAATATAGAATTCTACACCGACGATATTTTCCCTTCCTTATCTCAATAACAGTTGGGCTGAAGAATTCAAATCCCATCAATTGTACAACATTCTCTGAGTCCCTCCTTCTCCTCCTTATGCAATGAATAAAATTAAAAAATAAATCAACGAGAGATGGGTCCTCCCTGCTCCAATTAATATTTTATCTACTTTGATCAATTTGAAAAAGGTGGGTAGATATTTAGATCATTATCCTTCTTTAAATTCATATAAAAAATTATAAGTGGCGGCTTGTCTCTGCACTCTTACATCTCAAAGCGCTGACTTTGACAAAACCAAGTATGCCGTTTTATCTTTTTGGTTGACAAAGCTGAGGAATTTCTACAAGCTTTCCATTTTCCTTTTTTCTTTTCTTATTTCCCAACATAACCAGATAGATGGTACAATCTCTTATTTACGTTGTAGTTAGAGTTGGTGAACAAACATGTCCATGGTAATTCCTTTTAGCATCATGATTTATGTTAATTACTTTGTATTTGGATGGAGTCAATATTGAGCCGACATGTTCATGTTAAAGTGTGTGACTATCTCATTTAACTAAAGCGTAAGTTATTGCAAAATATGCTTTTTATTTAGTGAAAGTTCGTTTTGATAATCGGTGACAATAAGACAGGAACGAAAAATTTCTGCCGACGCTGATACTATATTGAATTGTATGACTGATCATCTTATCAAAACTTAATGGATATCATGTCTTCAACAAATTCATACAAACTAACTCATGGATTATAATTCCTTTCGATGTGTAATATTATCTTCCATGATAATAAATATATAAACACTTCATTTAACATGGGAATCGTGATCAGTTTTATGGTCGGATTTGTTTTGTCAACATCTATCCACAATTGATGTGAGAAAATTAACACCTCCCCCCCCCCCCCCCCCCACTCCACCACCACCACCCAACCGTCCTTCTCCCCTCCCCTCACGCCCAAGAGTGTACATCTGGAGCTTTGACACTATAACATGGGGGCCTAACATTGGTAAACAATGAATCGGATGTGTCTGACTCTGATACTGTACCATTTTTATTACACCATCAGGTAATTTCTAAGATAAATACGGTAACTTTTTAAATAATTAATGCTATTATTTTTAATATGTTTTAATTTACAGAGAAAAGACTGTAAAAGGCAAGTTAAAGACTGTAAAAGGCAAGTTAGAGTCCTATTAGTTGTCTAACCTACTCGCAACTAAATTTGTTTCCTTTTCTAATTCTAACTTTTGTCACGGTTTTCTTTTATCAACATCACCGTTGAAATTCTGAGTTTTCATGTTTTGTTTATCAACAATATTGTTCAGGGCCATCTGTGGATTTAAGCAACTTTTCACTTTGAAGCTTATGATTTTTCATCCTTGCAAGCTTTTACATTTATAGATTTAAGCAACTGTACACTCTTCCATTTTTTGTCGCCGACACCTCAACATAGAAAGAAAAATCCGATTTACAACCCAAGCATAGAACGAAAGCATGGAGGATTTGAAGGAGAAAGAGAGGCAGATTGGGGAGAAGAAGAGAAAGAGAGAGAAAATGGAGTAATGTTTTGAAGAGGAGAGAGAGGGGAATAAAAGATTGAGCATAAATTTAGAAAAGAAATTAATTAGAAAATTAATTGGTGAACTGCTATAGCAGATAATTATTACCTGATAGTGTAAAAAATTAATACAATGATAATGCACCATACTTAAACTCATAAAGAAATGGACCATGGGCTTAACTCTCCTAAAAAGCTAAGGGAAGGATTTCCGAACACTATATAAGAAGACCAAATATCTATCCACAACAATGTGGGAGAATCAACCCTCAAATGAGTTTACAAACATAGAGTTTATAAACATTTGTATAAGGAGTAAAAACGTAATGTAATTATAATAGGGATAAGGCACCGTTTCCGAACTATATACACCTTACCTTTCTGCGGGTCCTATTACCCCCTAAACTTATTTAAAACGAATAATTACCCCCCCTAAACGCCGACAACCATGTGGGAGAGTGACATCACTCTCTTTGCCACATGTGTATTTATTTGTTTTCTCTTTTTTTAATTTTTCGTTTACGTGTCAATTTTTTTTAAAATAAAAATAAAAAACTGAATTTTCATTAAAAAAAAAAGAGTTTTAAAACCCGTCTTTTTTTTTAATTTGAAAATTTGATTTTTTTAAACCCATTTAAAAAAAAAAAAAAAAAAACTAAAAACATGGATTAAAAACTGAATTTTCTTTTAAAAAAGGATTTTTAAAACCCTTTTTTAAAAAAAAAAAATTGAAAATTTGTTTATTTTTTTTAAAACCCGTTTTTGAAAACCGAAAAAAAAATGATTTTTTTTTTTAAATATGGAAAAATTGATTTGTTAAAAATATGGAAAACTTGATTATTTTTTTAAAATGTCTTAAAAAATCTTGATTTCATTTTCTTAGGACACTTTTTATTTTTCAAATAAAATCCGGAAAAATGTTTTTCTTGCCAAAATGTGAAAAAAAACTAAATTTTTATAAAATTTTGAAAAAATTAATTATTTTCTTAACATGTGGAAAACCACAAATTTTTAAGAAAATGCGATTTTTAAGAAAAAAAAATTAAGTTTTCCCCTTTTTATGTTTCTCACTCTCTCAAAGAGAGTGAAACACACTCTCTTTGCCACATCGTTTTGTTATTCCGTTTTAAATAAGTTTAGGGGGTAATAAAAAGAAATTCGGTAATGTTCGGGGGGGTAATGGTTGCCTATCCCAATTATAATACATTTGAACCAACAAAGATGAATAAAAAGATTACAAGTCTCTAACATCTCATGTGCTATAACGAAGCAGCTTTGTTTTTTTTTTTGGTTTTTTATCCTTTTGAAAACACACTTCTAAGAATAAAGATCAAAAAGTATAAAATGGTGTTACCTTATTTCAGATTAAACTGGAAGAGGAGAAATATTTACGTCATTAAGGATAATTTCCATTTGTCTATAAAAAATTCACTTTTTTCTCAAAAAAAAAAAAAAAAAAAAAAAAAAAAAAGAAAAAGAAAAGGGTTAATTAAACTGATTTTTTGAAGTTTATTTTAAAGTTGAATTTCAAATTTGAAAAAGTAATTCTGACCCATTTTTAAGAAAACTTTTTTGCCACTACAAAAAGTCAACTAATTTCAAATTAAAATGTATGTCCAAACACAACTAATTGTCAAACATCCTTTTTTTGTGAAAAAGAAAAATACTTTTTCCCAAATATCACATTGTTTTATGTAAAATTTACTTGGCATAGCTTCCATTATTACCTATTTATGGAACATAACTAAACTTTTCAATAATTATATTTAGTAGCTAAAGTATAACATATTTACTCCACATAACCGCTTTTTAAAATAACTTTCCACACCCCTAAATTTAAGCCAACAAAAACGTCTCTCTCTCCTATCCCACTAACTTCACGCCATTATTCACAATATCCCTAAATTTTCTTCAATTTCAAATCGCATTTACAATTCTACAACTTCCCTTTGTTATCTCTAATTAACTACTCATTAATTTCACTCATGATTCAAATCTAATTCCCAAAAAAGGTAAGATTCTATACCGATTTTTTAATTTTCACCGTGTATTTATATATATATATATATATAATTAATTATCGTTGTTTGTTCTTGTTTTTTTTGCTTAGATTCAAATGAAATGGCTAAGAAAGCTTCTACTCCTATCGAAATAGAGGTATAGAACCCGAATTTGATATTCCTAATTTTTCTTTGGGAATTTCTCAACACGAAACCGCCATTAACCTATTATGCCGAGAATCGTTAAAAAAGAATTAACGATCCTAGGCGTTCTCCGATTATGTTGATTCGAAGAGTAAACAACAACAAAAAGTGAAAAAGGTTTCTCAAATGGAGAAACAAAAGAAGAGAAAGGTACAATGTTGCTAATGTTAAGGGGAAAAAATTGCTAAAGCCAAACATAATGTGGATGAGGATGATGATGCGGTATATTTATCTTATATTTTCGGTATATTTAGTTCATTTTTTTTTTCGTACGATTATATCCGTTAATTAACCGTATCTATTTTTTATGTGCATTTTAAGTATATTTTTCTTCGTTATTTTTTTTTCACATGTTTCTTCGCTATATATTGTTCTTCACCATAACAAGAATTTTTAAGATTTTTAAGTATATTCGTGTGTATTTTGTTAACGATATTACGTATCCGTAAGTAAAATTTTTGATCATTTTTTTCGGGGATTGTGGTGTGTATTTGGCAACTTTGTCGAATACTTGAGCTCAAGTGAAGTCATCCCAACCGAATTCGATGCAAATTGGCACCGTATGAGATACGTGCCTTTTATGCGACTATGCATGGGATAAGTCAAACAACAATGCATCAAGTGATAACGAGCAACCTCCAAGACCAATTAGACCAAGCCAGCTGATTACGATGCAATTGATAAACAAGATCTTGATTAGGCCACCAAGTCTTTTGTGTTTTTGATTTTCATGTTGAACAATAGCGTAGTTGGTTGCGACTTTTTGTCGTTTTTTTTTAATTTTGGACATATCGTTTCATGGGTAATGTTTTTTAGGATGATTAATGTTGAACACCACCTTATGGTTTTTATATTGTTGTTTCTTTCAAGTATGTTATTTTTTCAATGTATACATTCCATTTTTCATTTTCTCGTGAAATGTATTCATTTAACAAAGCAAGATATCTAACCGAAAATACAAATCATAAAATATATCTCGATATATTTCATAAGTCCATTTTTTAATGTACAAGTTGTTACAAAAGTTAAAATTTCATCTAAATACACTTCAAATATATGTAAAAAATATATGAAATATAGTTAATGTAGAAACAATAAGATTTTATATACAACAAAATGCAACTAAAATATAGCCCAAATATATACGAAAAACAAATATTAAAAAAAATTCACAAGGCAGAGTTTAAATTTCGCTATGTGATACACTTGTGAATAATTACCAAAGTTATGCGGACCCGCATACTTATGCCTTATGCGTACTTCTGGGGTTAACTTTGATAATTCCTTCACAAGTTTATGCCGGTCACTATAAAAGTTTGTCCATTAAAGTATGCCCCCACCGGCATAAATTTGTAAAGGAATTACTTCTACATACTTATGCCATTCAAATGGGTCCGGCATAACTTTGATAATTCCTTCACAAAGTTATGCTTCCAAAGATAAAAGTTTATTAAAAGATGCCCCCACCAAACTTTGTTGAATTATCAAAGTTATGAAATACTTATGCCAAGTCCCGCCCATAACATTTTTTCCGACATAAAATTTGTAATTCCTTAACTAATCATTGAATCTTTTATTTTTGGTTAAAAATATGAATGTACTTTTTGAATTCAAATTTTTTTGAATTTGTGTAGTTTGAATGAGATATGGGATCGTATATGGAATGGGATGATATTTGCGTGAATCGTTAACAATAAACTATTTTAATTTAAATTGGAACAGATTTTGTTTCCATAAATATAGCAATTTGCTTACCCAGTAAGCTATATTTCCGCTATATTTGCACTATATTTTAGTATACCAGGTACTAGAAAAACACATCTAAATACGTTGCGAATATATAACATTTTTATAGTTGTTGAATGTCTAAAAAGTAGCCGTTTATGAAAATTTTACTTGTTTTATGTCCAAACGCATACTAAATGTACCCCGTAGAAAATTAAAGTAGGTCATCAACTAAAATAAAATGAAGTAAAGTAGGAGTAATGCCAATGTCGTCTTCATGCATCGCAATTGACTTTCAACAATATGCATCAAACATACAATTTTCATCACAAATACATTTAACTCAAGAACTATCAAATTTACTTATATATATATATATATATATATATATATATATATATATATATATATATACAGAAAGGAAACCATTGAAAGAGCTCCAAATTTCCAGAATAACAACCCCAATTAACCTATATGTGGCTAACTAGAATAAAACATTAACAAAAGTTCAAAAGAAATCTGTATAAATCAAACTACAAACCTTCTTGTTCTCAAGCAACTTCACAAGACAACTAGAATAGTTCAAAAGGAAAATTGTTGAATACAAAAGTAACAATTTTTCTTCATGGCTATATATACTTCACACCTTCTAAATTTTTCTCTTGCAGATCAGACTCACTCCTCCTATTAAACGATCTTTCTCTAATGGTATCCAAAAGTGGCTCCCATTTTGGTGACTTTGTCGATATTCTATGTCCCATACCATAGGCTATAAGTCCATTCTCCGGCTCAATCCTAGTATCCCGACCTGAAAACCGGTTAGGGCTACTAGACGGTGAGTTCCAAACAGGGCTAGGATCATTAGACGACTTTTTCTTCCTTGACTTGTCCTTATAAGCCATGGGACTTTTGGCTATGCTGCTAAGTTTTTTAGCTATTGGAGCCAAATCAATAGGAGAAACACTAGATTGAAAGGTTGAATGAGGTAATAAGAAATAAATATGGCCTTGTTGCAACATGTAATCAAGATTTAGAGGTTGTAAGCAAGTGGATAAAAGTTGGGATTTAGTGAAAATAAAGTGCTTCTGGGGTTTGCCCATGACTTCACTAACGCTAATAGGATGATCAAAATCTTCTACATAGCCATTCAAATGCACCACTCTGACAGTCTTGAATTTATCAGAGTGTCCAATTTTGAAAGAGAAACACCAATACATTTTTTTTCTTCTCGGTTTTGAGATAAGATGATAACTGCCCAATTATATATCTTGGACTTTGAAAATCTTGGGTTTATCTATTTAATCTCAATTAATGAGCCTTGTTGTCTACTAGTAAGCTAGTTGCCCAATTGGAGACTAGAAAAACACCCCGTTGCGACCTATTTTTTAATATGTCATAGCCGTGGCAATTTGGGGAGTCAAGAAAGTTTAAATAACAATGTGATTTTTTTTTGTTTTACATCCAAAGGTTCGGTACTTGCGATTAATTTGGGCCCGACAAAATTCGGATATGTGTCACAAACTCTCACACTGCGGGTACAACGTTTCCTAACAAAGACGAATTCTTACCCTGTATGGCTCAAACCAAAGACTTTCAATTAAAAATGAAGAAGTACTTACCACTCCACTACAATCCTTGTCGGTAATGCTATCATTATTTGGTTAATTGTTTCTTTGAATGTTTTGGTGATATACTAATTAATATTCCATCTACAGAAAAGAAAAACTTTATTTGCTTGGTGTATCTGTACTTAGTCCAATGTAACTTTCACACTTCATTACAGTTCTTTTTGTCTTGTGTGAAAGTCAACACTTGATTATAAAAGTGAAGTAAGTACGTTTTACTTCAACCTTTTCTCGATTAAAATATTTAGCATTATTTTTTTGGATCTAAAATTTTCCAGTTTGTCTTAATAATACAATTACTCAATTTGATCATCATAAAACTAAGGAAGTCAGATTAATTATGACAATCAAAACACTAATTTTCTTTTCAGATTAATTATGACAATCAAAACACTAATTTTCTTTCTTTTGTGAAAGTTGAAGTGGTGTTTAGATTGTTGTAAACATTTTCTTGGAGGTTAAAAATATATACGTGGAAATCGAACATTTGAAAAACTTATCCAATTGAGGTAGACATTCAAACCACTATATCAACTTATTACGTTCAAATTGAAAAGCTGAAACACCAACTATTTGCAATGAAATTGAAAAATTGACGCATAGTCTATTCCATCCAATATAGTATAGTAAACCAATAGAAGCAGAATATTCAGATATATATTACTCTAAGCCTCATGCTGTCAAAATGGCAGAATATAAAGAAAAAGACATGTGAGCTTGACAACTAGAGTCTAGCCTGGGTTAATTCCCTCCCTTTAGTTTACTTATACACGATGACGAAACTTTAAAAACTTACCAATTTATTCCAAAATATGGACTAATTATACTCAAATGAAAAAAAAAAAATGGTGAACTAACTGCAAGTAAAACAAACAAAATATTGTTCTTCAAATCTAGGATTGGGGTTACATTTTTCTCTTTGGTCTGAATTTGAGGGTTTAGTCTCATTTTTCATCTTGTCAACTACAGTAAAAATCTAACTTTATCCCAAGAACGTAAAAACAACTAAAAAAGTTGTGATTATTCAGTTAGGCAGTAAACAAATTATCCAAAATGGAAAGAATGAAACAAGAATCATAAAGGAGAAAGGGAATGAAGTGAAGGAGAAATAAAAAAGAAACATATGCTTCGATCACTTGTTACATATTTTGGTCCATAATATGCTTACCAACCCTAAAGGCTATAATTAACATAGTCTACTTTAATTTACTTTTCCAATTCGTCTGTATCAAATTACATATGTTTGAATCAGATAAGTGGTACCTGTACCTGCAATTATGATTTATATACACCAACTGATTTTTTTTTTTTTTTTTTAATATCAGTAGCTATTAAGTATCTCTATAACAAATAAATATTACTTTGTGCAGACTTTCATTTGGCAACAACTTCTTGATATGTATGCCATTGTAAAGAGGTGGCGACTGCAGTTTCTTATAGATAAGGCACAACTTTAAGACGTGAAACATTTGTAACCATAGCCAATATTGATCATGTTCACATTTAAACTATCTATGTATTGTTGAATTGTCAAGAAATGTTGTCACGACCCAACTCGTGTTGGGTGTGCGAACAAAGTACCACATTGGTAGCTGAAAAGAAAAATGAGCTATTTATAAGGAGTTAGATACTCTTAATGATGTGAGGCCTTTTGGGGAAAACCGGGCGGGCTTGGCCCAAAGCGAAAAATATCACATCATGTTAAGAGTATCTTTAGACCGTTTTAGCCCAATAACTGGTATCAGAGCTTGTGGTTGTATTTGGTTGTGTTGATTGTCTATTTGAATGATGGAGGCAAATATGAGCAAGATGGTTTGTTTAAATGGCAAAAAGAATTACCATATTTGGAAAAGCAAGATGAAAGATCTTCTATTTGTCAAGAAATTGCATTTACCTGTGTTTGCTTCTAAGAAACCCGAGTCCATTGAAGATGAAGAGTGGGAATTTGAGCACTTACAGGTTTGTGGCTATATTAGGCAATGTGTTGAAGATAATGTTCGAAGTCATATTGTGAATGAGACAAATGCTAAAAGCTTGTGGGAAAAGCTCGAGACACTTTATGCTTCGAAGACTGGCAATAATAAGTTGTTCCTACTAAAACAATTGATGAATATTAGATACAAAGAGGGCAGCCCTATTTATGATCATATCAATGATTTTCAGGGTGTCCTTGATCAGCTATCTGGAATGGGTGTCAAGTTTGATGAAGAAATACAGGGACTTTGGCTTCTTAATACTTTGCCAAACTCTTGGGAAACCCTTAGAGTTTCTTTGACTAATTCTGCTCCCAGAGTGATGGTGTAACTATGGAATATGCTAAGAGTGGTGTTTTGAATGAAGAGATGAGAAGAAGATCTCAAGCTTCGTCTTCTTCAGCTTCACACTCCGATGTTTTGGTTACTGAAGATAGGGGGAGAAGTAACTTCAGAGGTCAGAATGACAGAGGCAAAAGTAGAAGCAAGTCAATATCCTCCAGGTACAAGAATCTTACATGTGACTATTGTCACTTGAAAGGGGCCATTAAGAAACATTGCTACAAATTTAAGAGAGACCAGAAAAGGCAAAAGAAAGAAGGCGATAATGAAAATCGTGTTGCTGTTGTTGCTGAAAATGATCTTCTTGTTGCTTGTGGTAAAAATGATATCAATCTTGTTTGTGATGAGTCTACCTGGTTTGTGGATTCAGGTGCCGCTTCTCATGTCACGCCAAAGAAGGAATTAGTTTCTTCTTATACTCCGAGTAATTTTGAAAATTTACGAATAGGCAATGATAATGAGGTTGAGGTACTTGGTATTTAGCACAAATATTTGAAAAGTAATAATGGTTCGAGGTTGGTTCTTAACAATGTCAAGCATGGTCCAGATGTTCGGCTGAATTTAATTTCTGTAGGAAAACTTGTTGATGAGGGTTATGATCAAACCGTTGGTGGTGGCCAGTGGAAGCCAATTGTAGGTCAATAGTTGTGGCTCGAGGTTACAAGATGTCGACTTGTCTTATTTCGGGCTCCATTTGTAGTGACTCAAGAAATTTGGTGGAGAATGATACTTCATCGCAGTTATGGCATGTGGGTCGAGTCATATAGCGAGAAGAGGATTGATAACTTGGCTAAGAAGAATTTTCTTTCTGGAGTGAAACAAGCAAAGTTAAAGAGATGTGTTCACTGCTTAGCCGAGAAACAGAAAAGAGTTTCCTTTCAGAGTCATTCGCCTTCAAGAAAGCTTGATTTGCTGGAATCGGTACATTCTGATTTCTGTGGTCCTTTTAAAGTAAGCTCTCGTGGTGGTGCACTTTACTTTGTGACTTTTATTGATGATCATTCTCGCAAACTCTAGGTATTTCCTTTGAAGTCTAAGGATCAAGTACTTGATGTGTTCAAGACTTTTCAGGCCTTGGTTGAGAGACAGACAGAGAAGAAACTAAAATGCATCCGCTCGGCCCAACGGTGGTGAATACATTGGTCCTTTTGATAATTATTGTAACGTAGGGCATTTAGCATCGTAAAACTCCTCCAAAGACTCCTCGCTAAAATGGTTTAGCGAGAGGATGAACAAAACTCAGTTGAGAAGGTTAGATGTTTGCTTTCGGATGCTGTCGCCGATTCATTTTGGGCGGAAGCACTTAATACTGGTGCTTATGTTATCAATTTATCTCCTACTGTTGCTTTGGATGGTGATGTCCTTGATAGAGTTTTGTTTGGTAAGGATGTCTCTTATTCTCATCTGAGAGTCTTTGGGTGTAAGGCCTTTGTGCATGTTCCTAAGAATGAGAGGTCAAAGCTGGAAGTTAAAACTAGGCAGTGTATCTTCATTGGTTATGGTCAAGAAGAATTTGGCTATCGTTTCTATGATCCAGTTGAGAAGAAATTTGTTAAAAGTCGTGATGTTGTGTTCTTTGAAGACCAGACAATTGAAGATTTTGACAAAGCTGAGAAGGTTGATTCTCAGAGCAATGAGAGCTTAGTTGATGTTGACCCAGTTCCTGTGACTATTGCACCTGAATAAAATCTTCAAAATAATGAAGACCAAGTTGATAATGAAGCTAGTGATCATGTTCAGAATGACCAACATGATGTTGTTGATGCTCCAGTGGAAGATGATGTGGTTGGCCAGCAACCAGCTGCTATTGATGCTCCAGAGAGTTCTCTCGAAGATCTATTAGAGAGAAAGTGCCTTCATCTCATTATTCTCCTAATGAGTTTGTACTGGATCGACGATGGGGAGAACCCGAAAGTTTTGATGAGGCCATGGATAGTGAAGAAAAGAAAGGTGGTTTGATGCTATGCAAGATGAGATTAAATCCTTGCATGATAATCATACATTTGATCTGGTTAAGCTTCCTAGAGATAGAAAAGCTTTGCAAAACTGGTGGGTTTTTAGGGTGAAACATGAAGATGGTAACCCAGTTCCACGGTACAAGGCTAGATTGGTTGTCAAGGGCTTTAATCAGAAGAAGGGAGTTGATTTTGATGAAATCTTTTCTCCAGTTGTGAAGATGTTATCCATTCAGGTTGTTCTAGGCTTGGCTGCAAGTCTCGATTTAGAGTATTGTTGCTTGATCGTCGGGATGGCGGTTTCCTCCACATAGTCGGGAGGGGGAGAATTGTTAGGCTTTTGAGTTTTCCCTTCCTATGTGGATTGGATTAATAAAACCCAATCCAATTTGGACCAGGCCAATTTTGCCCAAAATTTCCTCTATATATAGGATCAATTTAGGTCTTATTTTCAGAACACAAGAGTGAATTCATACCAGCTATATAGAGAAAAAAACGTGAGAGAAAAAGAAGATTTTTATTACCCAAGTACCACATTGGTAGCTGAAAAGAAAAAGGAGCTACTTATAAAGAGTTAGATACTCTTAATTATGTGAGGCCTTTTGGGGAAAACCGCGCAGGCTTGGCCCAAAGCAGACAATATCACATCATGTTAAGAGTATCTTTGGACCGTTTAGCCCAACAACTGGTATCAGAGCCAATGGTTTGGCAGGGACGCGTATGAAGATGGCGAAGTGTGGCTTGGGGCCCGGCTTAGTGCCTTTGCTCGTGTATGGGCCTGTTTACGACCTTTACTTGTAGCTTTGAAGACGCATTCATAGTCTTTGGCTTCGGTGACCGTACATACTCTGACAGTGTGGGTGGCACACAGACATGTTGAATCTCTGACCCGTGGTATGATAATGAGCCATGTGGAACTTAGTTCGAGGGGGAGATTGTTGGGTGTGTGAACAAAGTACCACATTGGTAGATGAAAAGAAAAATGAGCTATTTATAAGGAGTTGGATACTCTTAATGATGTGAGGCCTTTTGTGGAAAAAAGTGCGGGCTTGGCCCAAAGCGGACAATATCACATCATGTTAAGAGTATCTTTGGACCGTTTTAGCCCAACAACTCGTGGGTTGAACGGGCACCCACGCTAACCCCTCCCGGTGGGCAAACTCTTCTTTTATTCAACATTCAAATTAAGCATACCAAAAGAAATAGAACTTTCTAAATAGTCTCCATATCATATAAAGTATATAAGTGTGAAAGTACAACAACTACCCAAGGAATTTGGTCAAGTCGCAGTATAAGAGCTACTAAGTAAGTGCATAAGTCTGAATAATAGAAATAAATTAAGTCTGAAAATTTTTGTCTCGAATACAAGGAACAAATATCATGATAGAAGAGTTCTCCGGGTAGCGGATCGGAACATGGCTCACCCTAGAAACTCCAATTGGCTGCCTCTAGAAACTCACACACGACGGCCTGATGTGGAATACACATGAGGGCCTAATGTGAAATCTGTAACAAGCTCTGCACTCAAAAAAGAATGCAACAAGATAGCATCAACACAAACAACAAGTACTGGTAAGCATCATAGGTCGACTGAGATTAGCTCACGCATATAAAGCATAGAATCAGACAAGATAAGCAGACGGGCACAAACATCCACACAAATCATAAATGATCAATAGCCTAGTCATAGCCTATAGTGAAGCACCTAAACATAGGTCTTTCACTATTTCCTCAGAATAGCCACAACGCAAGTACAACCACAAATCCGATCAATAGATGAAAAATAAGCTGATGATGTATGCAATGCAATGCAATGCAAAGCCAATAACACAACTTGTACTCACATGCTCCGGATGGAATCCTGATGTCTCCACAGTCATGACCCGCGGGGGACCTATGATGTCGATGTACCAGTCACTTCGCACAAAGCACAGAGGTGACTTTCATCTTTCATCTTTCACTTTCATAAAACCAGCCGCTCCGCACAAAGCCCAGAGGTGACTTTCATCTTTCACTTTCATAAAATGTTCCCAAAGTCTTTTTCCATTAATTATTCCATGATTCTTTCATCACACTATTTTCCACAACATTTCTATCATGCATGAATGTATGAATGCAAGAATGATATATCAATGAATCAAAAGCCAACGAATATGCTATGGACATCACAAAGCACCATAAGTCATAAAAAGACTTTCACAAATCACAACAACCATGGAAATGGGAACAACACAGGGTTTCAATAATCATAGTGAATCTATCACCCCACATCACCCAATCACATCAATAGGTACACCACATGTCACAGTGCGAAAAATAACAGAGACAAGCCCACATAATCAGAAGTCATACCAACCTAAGAGTTTATCCATCCAACATCATATGCGTAAAATAACGGCGACAAGCCCACATAATCAGAAGTCATACCAACCTAAGAGTATATCTATCCCCTTATCATGTCCAAAGAATTATTATGCTTTCTTCCGTTAATTCTACGCATACATACGTTTTACTAATAAAAGTCTAACTAAAGTAAGACTGTCACATCCCAACGTGGGGGGTATGGTCGACAACCGGCACCCGAAGGGCCGAGCGAACCAACTGTGACATGTAAACTCTGTAACATGAATCATAGGCCGACAAGGCCACTGAATAAAAATTATAAGAAGTATATCATGACAACCTGCAAGCAGAAAAGGCCCGAAGACACATATATGCATAACTAGGGCCGACAAGGCCACAACCAAGAAAGATAACTAGTCAGAAGGCTGGCAAGGCCAAACACAATACCTGTACACTGATTGATAGTCTGTAAGCTTCTAAGAGCACTAATATGCATCAACTGGTCAGGAAAGTGGCCCCGACATACCCAAAGCCATACTGATAATATACACACACACACACACACATGCATCCTATTTGATGACTCTGACCAGCAACTCCAGAGAATGGAGTGCGACCATCCCTGCTGAACTCTGGTACCCTACTAAGAAAGGTACACCAATTCGTCTATCTGTACCTGTGGGCATGATCACAGCGTCCCCAAACAAAAGAACATTAGTACGAATAATGTACCGAGTATGTAAAGCATAAATAACAATATAATGAAAGTATGGAAAGAACATGAGATAGGAGAAATAACCTGCACATCTGATTGCCTCTTAAGGTGGATATCATACATGCTTAGCTTTTAAAAAAAACATTTTCATACATATATAATATAACTGTTAGTGCTGTGGAACGTACAGCCCGATCCATAAATGTTAGTGCTGCAAAACGTACAAACCGATCCATATATGTTAATACTGCAGAACGTGCAGCCCGATCCATATATCATATCATCTCGCGTCGGGGCATCATCATAACCTGCCCACTGCAGTGTTGTGCACAATAGGTGCCGTATCCGGCCAACTATAGCGCGGCTCGGTAATGAAAATAAATACATATATGTAAGTGCAATGCAAGACTGACCTCAGAAGAGATACCATAAGAAGAGTCGGAGAGACCTATCATCGTTACCCTCCGACTATCGTTATTTTTGCTACATTCTTTACCTTTCAATTCAAGAGACAACAACATGGAGAACATGTAAGATACTTGGTATGAGTTACACATGAAGTAGAGTTCAACTCATTCGGACGGTATATGATCAATCCATGTTTAGCAGAAACATTCCAATTCGGAGGCCAAAAGAGATATGGAAGCATGAAAGGCATTTGAGGCAACCATAAATGAAATAAAGATTAGTCAATCACAAGGAAGCGTATTCATCTCATATTTATTGGAAACTTATATCAATGAAAGGTCCATCATCTTTAAGTGATGGACAAGAAAGATACGGATACGGGAATACACTTTATTGCAGGCTATTTCGGAGAAGAGGTAAGCTTAACCATTTCGGGATACGGCTGACTCAAGTTTTACGAAAACGTTTCAATCAATAACCAAAGAAACATGGAAATATGGACAGCACTTTAATATAAGTCATGTATGAAGTAGAGGGCTGCTCAAGTAAAAGAATATGATCGACTTATGTTTTCACGGAATGAATGTATCAATGAAACGTTCGTCGAGTTCTAATCATGCCACAAAAGAGAAGAGAAAGCCCTACATACCTCAGTCTTGGAGTTATATAGGTTTCCCGAGACCTCGAATGGCTTATGAATGATCACCTACATCATACGACCAATTTGGGATCAATTTCAAGTTTATAGCTTATGAAAATACTCATTGAGGCATTTTATTGAACAACTTGCGGGCGTAAGTTCGTAGGGTCATTTGTAGCTTAATTCTCCTGTAAGATGCTACCATATCCCACTTTTCTGATCCTCCTAATCATTCCGATACCAACCATATCACCACAGCTCCAAACAACCCACTATAACCATACAAAACAACCCAACAATTAAACTATATTTATGAGAGTTAACAAGGACCTATTCTTATGGGATTTTCTCTAATTTTCTAGGTCTAAACGTTTGTAAAGTTCAAGGAGATGCAAATAAGGTTAAAACATACCTCAAGTGATGTAGAACACTTCAAACTATAAATTACTTCAAGGCGAAGTTTTCATCCGAGAAGCAAAATAGTGAAGAAATCACGATTTCATAATCGCCATGTTGTTCTTCATGTTAAAGTTGATAGATTTGCTCTTGGTTTGGATTGAGATTGATGGAGGATCCATTGGAGAGAGTTTGAGGGTCTTCCAGGTCGTGGATGCTGAAAAATGAAGAAAAAAATTCGTGCAAGGGGTCTTTTATATGACCTAAAGTGAGCAGCCACCAACCTTGCTCACTGTTCCCGCGGCAGTTTGCATCCCTAGACGGAAATGTGAATATCTCTCTACTCTAATGTCGTATCAATGAACGGTAAAATGCTATGGAAACTAGAATCGTAGACCTTTGTTTTGATAGGTGTATCACCCCGTAAATCCAAGTAGATTGAGAGAGAAGCTCTTCGACATATGACCCAAATTTCAGTGAAATTTACAAACTTAACTTGCGACGCCCTTCGTCGACTTTGGTGTTACAACTCGTTTGACTTCCAACTTAACAAGAGACCATTATATGATTCAAATAATTCATATCATTACTTGCTTAGCATGTGAAGCACTCCTAATATCATCCAAAAGTGAAAGTTATCGTATTCCAACTTGCCGACTTTTGACGAAACTCATGCTTCTTCGATTCATTCACCCTCCAAACCTTCTGCTACTTACTAATCTTATTTATTGACTCTTATAACTATTTTTATTAATAAGATCAATCCTTTTTAAACTCAAGTTAACTTCTTTTGAAGTTGCGTCGACTAACTTATGATGCGACTTTAACGTGCGAAAATCCGGAGTGTAACAAAGACGTAACCTACCTCAATGCCGAACATGTACTACTCCACCTGAGCCTTCCTCTTCCGAAGCGCTTCAGAATGATCGAAGTCTAATATTAACAATGCTAAGTAAGTGTTTCGGTTTGATTTTATGCGGCTTAAGGCATAAAAATCACTACGAGGTTGTTGGTGCTCTAATTGGATTCTAGTATTTTTTAGAGTCGCCACCTAATTTATTATGGAAAACTAGGAAAACCGGGTTTAAAGAGTTTTTCCAAATAAGAAAAAAATTCTTTTGGATCAAAGTTCGAGGTAAGGGTTTTGGTGATCCCCTAGGGACGATTTTACGCACCTCAATATTAAAGATCCGTAGAATACGGTTGACCTACGAGCTTCAATGTGTGATTAATGTACTTATTTGCTTAAAAGTGTTTAGTTTTCCGGAAAAAATGTCATTTTTCAATCATATCATAATTTCAAGAAAAAATCCGGCAAAAAATCCCCTTATAAAATGGGGTTTTGGTTTAGAAAATCCGCGTAAGTTTTCAACTCACTTTGTTCTTGGGACTAGGACACACTCGGGATTTCTCCCGAGTAGAGTCACTACTATTTTAGTTTTCACAAAAAGGGCTTAGTACCTACGGGTTTTTATATATGAAAATATGGAGTATATCTCCAATTTGTAGACATATATAAGGAAATACAAGAATTTTTTGTGATTTCCAATTTTATTATTTTTTTGAAGCTCATAGGTCAATAATATTCCAAGTCCAAATCTATCTTGTCCTCATACTTGGTCCAAATCACTTTCCCTTTGATACTTCAGTCCAAAATGCATTGTGGGCCTCTGAGCTCAAATAATTTTCTTACCCAGAATTCTGTTAAGTCCAAATCCAATTTTTGAAGGGGCTATTCAAATTAACCAAAGCCAGAATATGTCCATTTAGTGTATAAAATTTTTAAAGGCCATTGTATCTCAGAAAATCATTTTTGTTCACAAGTAAACAATACATAGCAGTTTATTACAAATCATGGGCTTAGGGCCCAAAGTCTGTTACTTAGTGTTTAGGAAAAACGCTTTTCTTGACATCAACATTGAACCAATTTGACTTAAGCCAAATCCTCATTTTTTCTTCATTTCTTTCTTCATACTTAACCAAAATCCCCAAATAGTTTTCTGCTCAAAATTGTTTGTTAAGCTCCCAGTTTATGCAAGAAAAATGGTTATGTGCTCGAGTTTGAAATCAATTTTAGTGACTTCCCTAAATTACTAAGTTATTTCCTATGTTCTACATCCAAAAGGGTTTCCCAAA
>NC_081353.1:23880630-23888419 GCF_029784015.1 Lycium ferocissimum | reverse complement strand
CCGTGATGGTAACTCACATGCCTTATTGCTCCAAAACTTGAATTAAATACTTGAGCTTTGAAGGAGATTTCCAAAACCTTGAATTCTTGATCCTTGAGATGGGTTTTCTTGAAAACCCTAGTTTTAGAATGATAATTTCTTGTTTAGATTACAAGGATAGATGTTAGAATTGAGTTGGAATAATTAGGGTAGGCTTACATTATTTCTTGATGATGGAAGAAGGTAGGAGGTCGTTTCTAGGTCTTGAAGGAATGAAAATAATGTTTTGAATTGATATGGACGAGTATAAACTGTTACGGAAAAATAAATTTTTCGCCGAGTTAAATACTGGCCGTATTTCAAAATACGGGCGTATTTTGAAATCTGGCCGTATTTTTGAAATATGGACAGCAACGCCTCTGTTCAGTAAAATAGCCATAACTTCTTGCACGGATGTCCGTTTGACCCCCGTAAGATACCGTTGGAAAGGTATTTCAATGCTCTCAACTTTCATCAGGAAGTTTTCTCAAATTCCCAACACGTTTTGAAATGCACGGGCCGTAAAGTGAAATACGGTCCGTATTTAACCATATGACCTCAAAATGTCAAATTCGAATGTTCGAAATTCTTGGTTTCGGTTTACGAGCCTTGTTCATGGGCGTAAATTGGAATCGACCACTGTTCATAGGCGTAAACATATATCCTGTTGAACGGAAAAATCTCGATTCCCGCATTAACTTTTATCTTTCGATTTTTTAAAATGCAGGATCGTGGTCAAAACTTTCATTAAAGGTACGAGGTGTTACAATTTCAGCCCTGATGACGAAGCTAGCAATCGGCAAAATTTCGGTGGAGTGATGCTTGTGAGCGTAGCTTCCGAGTTGAAGACAGACTAACCTCAGCTCCAGTTTTAACGCTTCCAGAAGGGCCGGGTGGCTATGTGGTGTATTGTGACGCTTCTGGTGTTGGGTTAGGATGTGTATTAATCAGCATGGGAAGGTCATTGCTTATGCTTCAAGGCAGCTGCGAAAGCATGAAAAGAACTACCCAACCCATGATCTCGAATTGGCTGCAGTTATTTATGCATTAAAAATGTGGAGACATTATTTGTATGGCGTGCACGTTGATATCTATACTGACCACAAGATCCTTCAATATATTTTCAAATAGAAAGAATTGAATCTGCGGCAAAGGCGGTGGTTAGAATTACTGAAGGATTATGATGTGAATATTTTATACCACCCCGGAAAGGCAAATGTGGTAGCTGATGCGCTTAGCCACCGATCAATGGGTAGCCTATGTGAAATTCCCACAGAGAAGAAAGAAATGATCCATGAACTCCATCAACTAGCTAACCTTGGAGTGCGTATGATTGATTCAGACGATACAGGAGTTAGCATTAGCAATCCGAGTTCTTCCTTGAATGCGGAAGTAAAGAGCGACTGATACGAAGGTCCTCAGGTGTGAGCCATTATAGGGATGTATATCATGCAAAAGAGGAGTCCCCATTTGAAATGTCCATATAAAGAGTTCTTAGATACCGAGGCAGGCTGTGTGTTCCGAATGTTGCAGAATTACGCCGCCGAATTCTAGAAGAAGATTATTACTCTCGGTATTCCATTCATCTGGGAGCCGCGAAAATGTATCATGATCTTAAATTGATGTGTTGGTGGGATGGCATGAAAAGAGACATAGCAGAATTTGTCGCACAATGCCCAAATTGCCAACAAGTGAAGGTAGAACATCAAAAGCCAGGGGGACTATTGCAAGCAATGGAAATTCCTACATGGAAATGGGAAGTGATCTATATGGATTTTATTGTAGGGCTACCTCGTTCTCGAGGCAAGTGTGATTCTATATGGGTGATCGTGGACAGACTCACAAAGGCAGCTCATTTTCTCCCAGTCAGAATGACACACTCAGCAGAGGATTATGCGAGGTTGTATATCGAGGAGATTGTGAGACTTCGTGGTATTCCGAGTATCTATCATTACTGACGAGAGGAGCACGGTTCACGGCTAAGTTAAAATCATTTCAAGAGGTTTGGGTACCCAAGTAAGGCTCGGCGCGGCATTTCATCCCATAGCGATGGACGGTGAGTGTACCATTCGGACACTGGAAGATATGCTAAGGGCATGTGTTCTAGATTTTGGTGGTAGTTGGGATGACCACTTACCCCCTAATCGAATTTGCCTATAACGGTAGCTATCATTCCGGTATCCAAATGGCTCCGTATGAAGCTTTATATGGAAGAAAGTGCGGATCTCCAATTGGATGGCTTGATGTCGGAGAAGTACAATTAATAGGCCCGGGGTGATTCGGACGGTAGAAAAGGTTAAGGTGATTCGAGATCGATTATTGGCGCCCAAGAAAGTCGCCAAAAGTCTTATGCGGACAATATGGCGAGATTTAGAATTTCAAGTCGATGATTGGGTGTTCTTGAAAGTATCGCCAATGAAAGGGGTGATGAGATTTGGTAATAAGGAAGTTGAGTCCTCGATATATTGGACCTTACAAAATCATCCGCAAGGTGGGTCAAGTGGGCGTATGAATTAGACTTGCCTTTAGAGCTTAAGTGGTTTCCGGTATTCCATGTTTTAATCTTTCCAAATGTGTTAAGAGATCCGCGGGGGATTGTGCCGATCAATGATGTCCGGATCGGGAGAAAAGCTAGCCTATGAAGAAGTGCCTATTGCCATATTAGACGAGAAGCGAAGTCGAGGCTTCGAAATAAGGAAATAGCTTCAGTTAAAGTCCTATGGAGAAATAACAATCGGGAAGAAATGACTTGGGAAGCGGAAGAGAAGATGAAATCCACCTATCCGCACTTATTTCAGCCCCCAGAAGAGATATATGATGAAACATTGAGATTATAAGGTATGTACACTTTTCTTTTATGCATATGGGTCGTGTGTGGCCAATTTATGTTGCTATCGTGTTATGGCCCTGTGAGGCAATGATATTATGGGTTGTTGTGACAGGATGGTAGTGCCATATTATAGGGAAAACTCTGGCGAAATTTTTCTAGAATTCCTAACGATTTAACATTTGAGGACGAATGTTCCAAAGGGGGGAAGAATGTTACACCTTGGAAAACTTCCCGTTAGCGTATGATGAATAGACGAGCGAGAGGTATGATGTATACGAGGTTTGGACAAGTAAGAAATAGTATTTGATGATTAATTAAGATTTTCAAAGACATTCGAGTTAAGAAAAGTTGTTAAGAGAGCGAGTCATAAGTTGAGTGTATCGGGTAAGAATTTTAGTGCGAGTTAATGGTGTATAAATGATGCCCTAAGGAAGAGTTATAACGTTCCTTAGATTGGTATTAGTGATAAACAAGTGTTAAGAAGGTTCCATAAGGATCGGAGATCAAATGAGTCGACGAAACAATTCTCGGAAAATCAAGAAACCTACGGCCAGACATACTGGCCGTATAAAAAGTATGGACCGTATGTCCAACCGTAGATTCAGCCCAAGAGAGCATATTCAATCGACTTTGGACCAGATCTACGGCCATACATACGTTCGTAGAAAACATACGGTCCGTATGTTGGTCCGTATAATCTCGTGGGATCGAACTTGAATTAATATAAGGACCTCTCCTCACCATTTTCATTTCATTCTTCATCTCACAACACGAAACCTGCTAGAACATTCCAAACACTCCATCACAAGAAAACCAAGAGAATCAAAGATCAATAACAAGAAAATGAAGTGCATCAAGTGTATGAAACCTCTCTAAAGTCATCCAAACCAAGAAATCTCAAGAAAGAGGAAATAGGGTTTTTGGTGGGAAGAGGTGTATTACCAACCAAGGCTTGTTTCTTCATCATTTAAGGTAAGTTTCATGACCTTTCCATGTTATTTGAGGTATTAATAAGTTGAAACACATGGATTGTAGAAGAGTATGGGAAATGGGTCATAAATGTATGAATAGTGTTATTATTGAATAGTAGTTGGATTGAATCATGAAAATGGATATGTTGATGTTATAAATGCGTTATAAATGGTATTTTGAACATGGAATAAGTACTATATGTGGAAGAACGCGATGATGGACTTTGCCCATAATTATGGAGAATTGGGATGAAATTGTGAAATGCGAAGAATGTAAATGAATGACGATTGTTGTTAGTAATATCATGATTGTCGTTATGAATGTTGGGAGTTGATATGGAATGTGGCGGAAAGTAGTATAAACAAAGGAAACGCTGCCCAATTTTCCTTAGCCTTAAGAAGCACGTTCTTATGATTATATAGCTAATGTCGATATGAATTCCCTTGAAGGTATAAACGAGTGCATTAAAGGAGAACGAGCAAGCAATAGAGTAGCTAAACGATAAAGGTATGTGAGGCTAGCCCTTTCTTTCTAAGGCATGAGTCCTATGGCATGAAATTCCTCTTTTCTTATGGATGTTCCATCTTCAAGAAAGCTATGAGCCCTTGTCCTTGAATAGCCATACGAGATAAGATATATGCTATGAACATAATAATGCTAACGACAAGCTTAAGTCTAGAGATGCTATAGTCATGATATGATGCTCCTATTAAGCCAATGAAGCTATCCATAGTCCATTGATGCTGATCATTACATATACTCACCTTATGCTTGTTCCTTCAAGGTGAGAGGAATAGTTACGAATGCTTCATAATGACATCGGGGGTCCACGACCTTATGTCACTCCGATAAAGTATGATTATCTATGAGTCTTTATGCATGTATTGATATAAGTATATTATGATGAGCATAATATAATGAGCATATAATGATATCACACCGCGCCTATGTGGCTGGGCAGTCACCGCTAAGGCGGGCAGTTATACACCATGGCCAGATGGCATGGGCAGACACCACTAGTGGGCGGCAGGAGATGATACCCCGGACGCGGGAGGCCTGGATGCAGGCTAATGCTAATGCTAATACTGATGTTATTGATTATCACACCGCACCTATATGGTCGGGCAGCTTATACATTTATGCATATATGATATGATGATGAGTATGAAAGTAAGCCAGCATGTATTACTTCCTTTATGATTCAGTCAGTCACAAATTGCTCTTCATTGATGCTTCCTTATTTCATTGATGTCTTATTATTGTTTATGACTCATATACTCAGTACAATGTTCGTACTGACGTCCGTTTTCTTTGGACGCTGTGTTCATGCCCACAGGTAGACAGGGAGGTGATCCAGATCCATAGGAGCTAGTAGCTGGTTCGTGAGCACTCCATTTTTCGGAGGTGCCATTGATTATTCTTTTGGGTACATATGTATATATTTTGGGCATGACGGGGTCCTGTCCCGTCCATATGTCTAGTACTCTAGTAGAGGCTCGTAGATACGCAGTGTGGGTAGCATGGTCCCATGGCTTTTATGTATATGCATGTATAAGTTATTTTGATAACCGAGGGGCTTATGTTTATGAAAGTAAATATGTTCAAATGCTAATAGTTTTCCATGATTATGAGTATATATATATATATATATATATATATATATATATATATATATATATATATATATATATATATATGAGCGAATGAAGCGGTGAATGGCGGTGGTTCGGTGGATACCGTTTGATGCAAAATTTAGATGGCAGTCGTGACATTCAACTTATTCTGAAGATGTGTATTGTGGGACACCAATGTGTGACCTTATGACTCTTAGAGGAAGATGTGGATGGAAAAGGTAAGAGTAAGGGACATCTTGCTTCTGAGGTTGTGTCATTTCAGGAAACAAATGGAACCGAAGTGATTATCAAGCGTCTTATTTTTGGATGCTTAATGTATTCTTATGGTGCAGATGGTTGTAGCGGAATCCTTGGACTCGGACAACGAGGTGTTTCTTTTCTTTCTCAACAAAATTATAACGGATTTTCATATTGTATCGGTAATATATATGATGTAGAGTATGATTCAAACACATTAATTCTTGGAGGCAAGCCTATAGTGGAAGGTGAGTCCACTCCCATGTTTATGATTATAGGAAAATACTACATGACTTTAGAAAGAATCAGCGTTGGTGACAAGTTTATTGACATTGATCCAAACACATTCAAGAGGGTCGATCTCAAAGGTGGCATGCTTGTTGATACAGGGGCCTCTTCTACTTATTTGCCTACGATAGCATTCAAGAAATTGAAGGAGGAAATTAGATCTGTGATTGGTACGACCTTGGAAGAATATAAAAGCCATCGTAATCCAGAAGGGCTTTGTTACCATGGAGTTGTCACTCGGGATCTTCAAGGCTTACCAACTATAGCATTTCATTTGCTGAAAATGCTAAAATGGAGCTAACTGCTGAAAATTTGTTTCACCAGTCTAAAGCTCATGACCGTTTCTGCTTGTCCGTACGAGATTCCGAAACTCAGAATCTTCCTTTTAGCATACTTGGTGTTTGGGCACAACAATTTTTCTATATCGCCTTTGACTTTAACAGCATGAGGATGTTCTTTACAAGGATAGATTGTGACCGCCTATTGGATTGATCATTGTGCTCAAGAAAAACTTTAATAAATTATTTGTACTTTCTGCAGTGATTACAATCTTTAAATTTCAATGAGAATAATATTCAGAAGGTCTGACAAAAATTCATCTACAGAACCATTGAAACAACTTCATATATACAATTATCGAGAGTGTTCTGTACGACTGGTAATTGCGCACTAATCAAATTTCATTATATATACAAGGTTAAAAAGATATTTTATGTGTATATGGTAGATGTTGAATCCCCTTAGTCTTTCCGCGTGTCTACATCTTCATATTTTGAACCCCTTTAGCGAAAATCCTGACTCCGCCACTACTAATGGCATGAAAACGAATCAACCCATAATTATCCGTGGATTATTAGTTACCAGTAGATTGGGCGAGCAACCACTACTTGAACCTCCTTTATCTGATAAGTCGTTAAGTTATTACTTATCAAGCAATTTATATACCTCTTCGTCCCAAAAAAATTGGCACTTTTCGTTTTTCGAAAGTTAAACGAGTTGTTCTTTGTTCGGTGTCCGGGGAAGAGAACGGAAATCTATTCGGGAAGCGCTTACCAGCCCGTTATCGATACCAAGGGGAAGCAGGAATTAGACCAATAGGGCACTGCTCTCCGCCTATCGTAACAACAACAAAGAGGATGAATATCTTTGTTTTAGTCTATGACTCTATTTTAATTACACTAGCGCAATTCTAGGTATAGTTGGAGTAGGGTTCTCGTTAACCAACTTTTAATAGGATCACTTTTATTGTGATAACATAATTATAGGTATACTTGAACGAGGTCTTAATTCATGTTGCTACTTTTACTTTAGGGCCTGTTTGGAAGGCCACCTGGTAAAGACAATTGGTGTAATTATTAGGGTAGTAATTGCACAGTATAGTAATTACAACGACTTGCTTGTTTGTCATAACATAATTGCAGCGTAATTAAGAGTGTATTGTTTGGTTGCACAAGTGTAATTACTCTGCTAGATTAATTTAAATAAAGTTTAATTATTAAAAACTAAAAGTTGGTATTTGACAAATATGTGCGTTATAAATGATATTAAATTAGGTATTTAAGATACACATTGTGTATTGAAAGTATATTAATTAATAATCATATATGTGTAAATAATATTGTAAAAAAGAAAATTGATATATATTTTTCAAATTAATAATATTTTATTTTAATTAATTACAAAAATCAAAAGCACACATTTTATAAGAACATCATGGGCTGGATGTATGATGAAAAGACTAATATTTATAAATATAATGACATAACATTATTCAAATGTTCGGCAAATAAAATAATCTATCAATTGAAGT
>NC_081353.1:23854219-23880530 GCF_029784015.1 Lycium ferocissimum | reverse complement strand
TGGAAAGAAAGGCCCCAAATTAGGACGCTATTGGGAGCCAAGTGTGCGAAACCGATACCCCCGTTTATTTACTAAGGGTTTTTTCCCCGTTTTTTTTTTTCTTCGCTCGGGATGAGCGAGGGTTTTAAATTTGGTATCGTCTAACCCCCGTTTGGTCGTTATATTTTTTCCGACATTTTGGCCTTTCCGAGCATTGATTAGCCCTTTTTGACCCGGGGACCGTTGACATGTTTCGAGGTGTCTGTAATTGGGGCAACTTTTTGGGTTGGGTTAAAAGGGGAAAATAGTTGACCCAAAGTCAACTTTTGATAAAAGATTTTTTAAAAAACCCGTACTCAGGGGCCCGGGATGGTCGTTAAAATTTTGGGGGTTTGGTTTTTGCACTCACTTTTTGGGATTTGGGGGGAAAAGGGAAATTTAAGGGTATCGGGGTTGACTGGTAAACCAAGCTTCCAAATACTAATTCCATGCCTTATTCAATGGAGTGAAGTACCTTCAAACCAAGGCTTAACTTGAGTTCTTGATAAATCTAAACCCAAGTGAGCAAGGTATTAATATGGTGATACCTAACAATTAACACTAAATATTGGATAGAATTTCCCTTTGGATGGTTCACTGTGTCTGGGAATCACAAGACAAAACCCCAAAACTTGTAAAATTTTCCCCATCGAAATGACCCACGGAAGGGTTTGGGGGTCAGTTTTAAAGAACCAAGGGCGGAATTTGGTTAAACAATCACTATACATGTTATGATTTAACTTTTTGACTTGGTTGCCCAGTGAAGGCGTGGCTGATCCCTTGGTACAAATGGATTGTTTAGATACATACCTGCATTGAAAAAGGGTTTAAAAAAAATCATCTATTCCTTCCATTATACCTCTTTTTCTCATCATGTCCAAATAGTATTGTACTAATTATATTTTTTTGGCACATATAACGATACTCTAAATACCCATAAGCGTCTTTAAAATCTTTGAACATTTTTGAAATTTTTTTGGGTCCCATAGTTTCCCTTACATCCCGGTCTTTTCAAAACGCGTCCCTCCTCGGACCCGGGGATTTCGTCTTTGGGGCCAAACGAACGGAGGACCTTTGGAGGGTTATCCTTCGGGGGAGGTCGGCAAGGGACATGTACTTGTATCTTCGGGATATTTATGTCATCATGATATATGTTCATACAATCTTTGAGACTCATGGGAAAAAAGGGGGGGTTTTTGACATTATGTCGGCCTTGGGATTTTTTGATTTTGTATTCTCCCATAGCCTTGCCGGCAACCTTATTTGTTGACGGACTTATCGGGTCGTTATGTATACATACATATATGTATATATATACAATTTTATATTTTTTTGTGTGTGTGTGTGTGTTGAAATTTTTGTATATTTTAAATTTTGGGGCCCTTTTCCGCAGGGGTTCCCCGAGTTATCTTATAGTAATCCGGAAATTTTTCGCAAGGATTCCAAACCCGGGCGGTCGTCATGCTTCCCGGGGTGTGACATTCGAACTTTTCAAACTTTGGGACTGCAAATTTAAAACCTACGGCAATGTCACCCCCTCTGATAGGGCTGGGGCACCGCCCTTCAAGTCGAGGGAAAAGGGTCTCGTTATACTCTAATCTCCCGGGCTTTCGGGTCGTTGAAATGCATAACGGAAACTTTTAGAAAAAAATTCTTTCGTTTTCTTAAACCAAGTAAACGAATTTCATTTTGAAATCCGAAAATAATGTATAAGGATACATCGGCTTAAATGAAATTTCGGAAAAGTGGCTTGTATACATGACTTTCGAAAGTCCCCCAACATAAATCATTATACCTGACATGGATACTACCTGGGCAACACTGGAAAAAAATGGAGCCCCCAATAAAAATGGAAATCTTCAGCCATACCCTTTTCCTTCCTGTCCCCCTTGCTGGCATGAAAAGGGCGCCCCGCAAAAAAGGGGACGTCTTTTAATAATCCGAGTTTTATGGCTAATTAACATAATATGGTATAAAAAAGTAACAAAAGGAAGAGAGATAACCAACACCCGGATGGTTTATAAAGGGGGATGTCATGCACCTTACCCTTTTTTAAAAAAACATTTCATACATCCCCCCCAAAAGTAACCCCCCCAAATAAAGGCTGGGGTGAAAATCCCCCTGCCATGAAGGGTCGGGGGTGATATAAAAATGATCTGCCCCATTTTAAGGCTCGGTGTTATCATCTTTGTTTTAGCCGGGCCTCCCGCGCCCGGGGCAAAAATCATAAAAACCCCCCGCAAGGGGGTCCATCAGTATCCCCGGCCCGACTATAGGGGCCGGGTGTGAGAAAATAAATAAATATATATAAAGACCCCAAAAAACCAATAAACCCCCTTTTACAATCGGGAGTAATTTAGTAACCCCCCGATTATATTATGGAATAATTATTCGTTTTGTCTCCCTTGAAGGGAAAAATTTAAATTTTAAAAAGGGAGACTATCAATGGAGAATAAACTAAAAGAAAACGTAGAATAAGACCATAACTTACAGGTATCAAGTCATGTACTTTTGGAATCTTAAAAGAAATAGTCATCCTTCATGAACAAAATTATAGACATCAAGAAATAGTTCAACGTTCTCATATCGTCATCAAAAACATAAACTTGAAACCTTTAAACATGAAATCATCTTCATCATAATCACATTCTCATCTTTAACATCATCATTGTTTTGAAACATTCCCATCCTTGCCATCATAAGGGTTTCATATAATTACAAATCCTTCAGTTTTGGAAGATACGATTATTTTGGAAAACATTTATGGATTTTCGTAAAGGAAATCATGGCTGAATCTTGTGACTTTTAACTTTTGATAACAAGGAAAATATGGAAACATTTAGGAAATCATAACCTAGAGATCATGCCTTTGAAAGAAAGTGGACGAGCCTTAGCATACCCGGAAGATAATCCCGACTTTCCAACTTACTTTCGTCTTGCAACTCGCTTAAGAATTATTCGTAGCCTCGTAATCTATATATGTAACCATTCATTCTATTGTTAGAATCATCGCCATACGCTCGTCTTAAACACTTAATAAAGTTCTTTTAAATTCTCGCCGAAATTGTGCAAGATTTCCCCGTTTTATGTGCCTAGCCCGAGATTCCAATTCAACAACCAACACAACAACAACAAAACCAGTATCAATAAAATCATTTCCATATCAACATATGCCATAAAACATCCTACACGATGTTTCCTAAATTTCTCAACTAACCCACTTGTGATACGATTAATTAATAATCTTTACTTTCGTAAAGAAGTTGAAATTAATACTAACAACATCAATAACAACATTCTCAACATCCTACAAGATAATATATATGTATTTTCATCCAAATTTTTTCAAACCTCAATCCATAATCCAACAACACCAACACAACAACTAAAATCTTTATTCTTTCAAATATTCCTTAATCATACTGATAAAGAGAGGGATTTGATGATTCATACCTTGTTTTATGAAAGTAACATCCATCATTTTCTTGTTCCCAAGCCACCCAACACTAAACAAAATCATATTCGCGACTAAAGTTGCCCGACCTCGATTGATATCCCGTAGTTTGAAATTTCACTCAAAATCCTCAATTTTGTGTGATGTATATTGCTCCCTTTTAATGGCTGAATTTTCCGGAAATTTTTGGATTTTTTTAGATGAAAATGGGGTTTTTAGCCCTTTTTATAGGGGTGGATGGTACTGTAGCTACAGTACTGTAGCAGCGGCATAAAGCGTCAAGTTTCGCGTCGACAGCCCGCCTTTGTAACGTATATAATTCTCTACTCCAACGTCCTATCAACGAGCGGTTGTAATGCATTACAAACTAGACTCGACGAGCTTCATTTTAGGCTTTTAAAACACCTTAAAACTCCAAATATACTAGGAGGTATGCGTCTCCAAAGTTGACTAAAAATCACTTCAAAGATTTCTCAAATTTTTCGTCGAACTTATTTTCTTCAATTTGCTCAATCTCGAAATTGTCACAAAACAACATTGTTTTGCTTACCAAATGATCGGAAATCACCTGTAAAGTAATGCCCAATGCTACACGAATGTAATTCAGTCCAGAAATTCTATAAATCGGTGGATTCATTTTTTTCTTGAGCAATTTTTTTTCTAAATGAAGAAGAAGCAAGGGAGAATAGAATGAAGAAGAAGAGAAGGAGGAGGAGTAGCAAAGAAGAAGAAGAAGAAGAAGAAGAAGAAGAAGAAGAAGAAGAAGAAGAAGAAGAGGAGGAGGACGAGGAGAAAATGGATGAAGAAGTTGTGGTCCAAAGAAGAAGACGACGTCGTTGGCTGCTGATGATATTGGCTTCTTTTTTTCTTTACCCCTTTTCGGTAATTTAGAGTTTTATATAAGTTGAGTCAAAGTGTAAAAAAAAAAATTAAAATTAAAAAAAAATAAAAAAAAAATAAACTTGAGGGCAAGTCTGAAAATAGGTCAAACCTCATTAATCGCTAACCCAAATTTTGTCACCCTTACTCAAAAATATAGCCTGTGTTGCTCCCACTTAAATTTGAAACTTTTTTGTCACCCTTAATTAATTATCCCCAAAAAATAATACATAGCTTTTTCTGCTAACTCTTGAGGTGAATACATTCTGAAGGGTCTTTTGAACGTTATATTTTCATGATGTAACTTCTCCACTTGTTTTTCAAATTCATAGACAACCTATTTGCAAAGTTTGTGGTCCTTTCAATATAATATGATCCTGTCTTTTCCCTTTTTCCTATTTTCTATATTTATGTTTACTTCATCAACTTCAAATGAACTATGCACTACAAAATTGTGTGCTCCGGTAAGAATTCAAACATTATGTATTTAATTTGAGCGGAAAGAATTACATGCCTATAATAATTTATTGAATCGGTAGTTTACTCACAGAAAATATGTTTTTAATTTGAGTAGAAAGAATTACACGCCTATAATAAGAGACAATAGTATGATTCTATGAACCCTATTTTTCGATGCTCTCTATATGCACCTATGGTGCAGATGGCTGTAGTGGAGTCCTTGGACTTGGACAACGCAGTGTATCTTTTCTTTCTCAACAAAATTATACTGGATTTTCAACGAGGGAACTGTGTAATACAAGAAAATAACAAAGAACAGAAATATAATTGATGGATCAAAAACTAATACATAACTGCTTTAGCTAACTCTTGAGGTGGATACATTCTGAAGGGTCTATTGAACATTTATATTTTCACGATGTAACTTTTCCACTTGTTTTTCAAAGTCATAAATACATATTATTTGCAAAGTTAATTTGCTCTCACAAATTTTGCGCTCCTTTCAATATCTGTATCTTTTCCTTTTTTTCTATTTTCTATATTGATGTTATTTCATCAACTTCTAATATCGAACTATGAACTCACAAAATGTGTTCCCTGATAAGAACTCAAACCTTATGTGTTTGAGTTGTTGAATCAGTAGTTAACTCACAGAAAATATGCTGAAAGAAATACAGGCCTATAAAAAGAAACATACTTATCATTTCTATGCACCCTATTTCTTGCTACTTCTCTCTAGTTTTTGAAGTAAAGAAAGAAAGTTAAACGTTAAAGATTTCCCCACTTAATTTGTCAAAATGGTGGAATTTGTGTTTCTAGTAGCATTCCTGTTATTACAAAATTGTGTAATCACACCCGGTTATGCATCTCATCGTCATGAGAGGCTAGTTTTGAAAATCATTCACTATGAATCTGTCAACTCACCTTTTTACAATCCAAATTTCACACCTGATGATCGTGTGAAAAGAATGAATGAAAGATCAGAGACTCGTATTTCAGATCTAATGACTGTCTCAAATTATCTGAAAAAAGATGCCGATGAAATTCAGATCAAGCCAGCCTATACCTCCCAGTTTCTTGTTCCATTAAAGATTGGCACACCTCCTGTAGAACAACTTCTTACCATGGATACTGGTAGTTTATTACTTTGGGTCCATTGTGGCTATACCATTGGTGGTGAACTCTCGCAAGCTCCATTATACGACAACGCAAAATCTTCAACTTATGCTGAAGATGTGTATTGTGGGACACCAATGTGTGACCTTATGACTCTTAGAGGAAGATGTGGAAAACTTTCGAAGATATGTGAATATTTCGTTATTTATGGAAAAGGTAAGAGTAAGGGACATCTTGCTTCTGAGGTTGTGTCATTTCAGGAAACAAATGGAACCGAAGTGATTATCAAGCGTCTTATTTTTGGATGCTCAATGTATTCTTATGGTGCAGATGGTTGTAGCGGAATCCTTGGACTCGGACAACGAGGTGTTTCTTTTCTTTCTCAACAAAATTATACCGGATTTTCATATTGTATCGGTAATATATATGATGTAGAGTATGATTCAAACACATTAATTCTTGGAGGCAAGCCTATAGTGGAAGGTGAGTCCACTCCCATGTTTATGATTATAGGCAAATACTACATTACTTTAGAAAGAATCAGCGTTGGTGACAAGTTTATTGACATTGATCCAAACACATTCAAGAGGGTCGATCTCAAAGGTGGCATGCTTGTTGATACAGGGGCCTCTTCTACTTATTTGCCTACGATAGCATTCAAGAAATTGAAGGAGGAAATTAGATCTGTGATTGGTACGACCTTGGAAGAATATAAAAGCCATCGTAATCCAGAAGGGCTTTGTTACCATGGAGTTGTCACTCGGGATCTTCAAGGCTTACCAACTATAGCATTTCATTTTGCTGAAAATGCTAAAATGGAGCTAACTGCTGAAAATTTGTTTCACCAGTCTAAAGCTCATGACCATTTCTGCTTGTCCGTACGAGATTCCGAAACTCAGAATCTTCCTTTTAGCATACTTGGTGTTTGGGCACAACAATTTTTCTATATCGCCTTTGACTTTAACAGCATGAGGATGTTCTTTACAAGGATAGATTGTGACCGCCTATTGGATTGATCATTGTGCTCAAGAAAAACTTTAATAAATTATTTGTACTTTCTGCAGTGATTACAATCTTTAAATTTCAATGAGAATAATATTGGAAGGTCGACAAAAATTCATCTACAGAACCATTGAAACAACTTCATATATACAATTATCGAAGTGGTTCTCGTTATACTCATAGTCTCATTGGGCCCTTAAATCATGGAATCAAAGTTTTTCATTATATATATCAAATTAAAAAGATATTTTATGTGTAAAAGTAATGCATGATAATTGGCTTACGAGCCCTTGCAACCGACATACTTCCGCGTGTCTCTAACATAAATCATTATATATGACATTTTGAACCCATTTCGCGAAAGAAATCGCCAATCAGTGGAACATCTTCTAGCTATATCCTCTACTCACTAATGGCATGAAAACGTCCAAATCAACCCATAATTATCCTGGATTATTAGAATTAACATAATATAGATATGAAAAGATGAGTAAGAGAGATAACGAACAAATGCCACATAAGGCGAATGTCATGATTATAGCCTTTTTAAACATTTCATACATATACATAGTAACATTACCGGCCATAAAGGCAATTTATATACTCCCCGTCCCGGTGTGATATATAAATCATGCCCGGCCATTTAAGGCTCGGTTTATCATTTTTAAAGCAATATCATAACAGTTGTTCTTTGTTCGGTGTCCGGGGAAAATACATACATATATATAAAGAGAAGAGCCCAATTCTATTCGGAGTGACGAAGCGGTAACCTCAGATTATATTATGGAATAATATCTTTGTCTATGAAGGAACAATTATTATAAGGTGAGACCAACAACAATGAATAAAGTTAAGAAAAGTCAAAAGATAGCTCGATATTCTCATATCGTCATTGAAATCATAAGTTTGGAACTTTGAACATAAAAAAGTCATCATAATAATATATAGCCGGTACATTTCATGAATAAAATTATCTCATAACAACATGAAATCCGTATGCCTTGGAGCTTGGATAAGTAAATCCCTCATGATCATCATCATGGTTACCATATAAGAAATTATTCAATTCTACCATCATAGAAACTTTAAAAGTCATGAATCTCTAACATTCTTGGAAATGAGAGTTTTCATGGAATTCAAGCATAGTTTGGTAAAAGAATCATGCCTTTAAAGCTCAATAACATCATAAGGATCGGTGGATTTCTAGCATTTGCGGAAACAATGATATTATGGTACGACACAAAGGTTTATAACAAAAGGATCATGCCTTTAGAAGGGGACTTTTATACCTGAAAGATAATTTCTCGACTTCCAACTTATTTCATGTCGTGCAATTCCTAAAAAGATTATTCGTAGCCTCGTAATCTACATATACAACCATTCATACTATTATTAGAATCATCATCATACGCTCGTCTCGAAACTTTAATGAAAGTGAGTTGACATATGTTTATGTGCCTAGTCCGAAATTCCAATTATAACCAACAACATCAACAATAAAACCAATAGCAATACATCATTTCCAACACCAACATATGCCATAAAAACAGCCCAAGCTTTTTTTCTAAATTTCCCAACCAGCCAACTTATACGACTAATTAATAACTTTATTTGTAAAAAGTCTAATACTAACAACATCAATAACAACATCCCCAACATCTTACAAAATAATTATATATAGATTTTATCCAAAATTTCTTCAAGCCTCAATCCGTAATTCAACAACATCAACACAACAAACTATAACTCTAAGTTATTCCTTAATCAAACTTGATAAAGAGAGAGATTTAATGATTCATACCTTATTTTTATGAAAGTAGCAAAATATTCATCCTTTACTTGCTCCCAATCCAACTCCAACATCATACGAAATTATAATCGCGTCTACGCGTTGACATCGATTGGTATTCCGTGTTGAATTTTGCTCTCAAAATTCTCATTTTTGTGTGATGAAGGAGCCTTTTTAATGGCTGAATTTTCTGGAACATTGTAGCATTTTTTTGTGTTGAAAATGGGGGTTTTTAGCCCTTTTTATAGTGGGCGGGCCGACGGTACTGTAGCAGTTTTGTAGCATCAACCTGTAGCGAAATACCAAGTAGTGCTGGTTCAAAAACTCCCTATCGACGAACAGTTTATTGCATTACAAACTAGAAATACATTTTGCTTTTAGAACATAGAAAAAGCCTTAAAACTCCAAATATACTAGGAGATTGCGCCTCCAAAGTTGACTAAAAATGTAGAAAATCGGAACTTATTTTCTTCAATTTATTCGATCTCTAAATAGAAACTCTCCAACTGATACTGTAAACTATTATACTAATAATGGCCATGTTCTCGTGTCTCGAGATAGTCTCTCCCGACTACGACTTACGAGATCGCAAACCCTTTTTCTTCGTTGTTACGTACTTTCCATGTGCCTTTCAAAACATCATGGGACGTCTGCCACTCCATTACTATGTGATACATGTCATACTCATGCTCGAAAGTGCGGGGTGTAACATCTTGAAACAACTTCATATATACAATTTGAGACATTGTAATTGCGCACTAATCAAATTTCATTATATATACAAGGTTAAAAAGATATTTTATGTGTATATGGTAGATGTTTCTTAGTCTTTTCGCGTGTCTACATCTTCATATTTTGAACTTTAGCGCAATAGCTACTAATGGCATGAAAACGAACCAACCCATAATTATCCGTGGATTATTAGTTGCCAGTAGATTGGGCGAGCAACCGCTACTTGAACCTCCTTTATCTGATAAGTCGTTAAGTTATTACTTATCAAGCAATTTATATACTCCCTTCGTCCCAAAAAAATTGGCACTTTTCTTTTTCGAAGTCAAGGAGTTGTTCTTTGTTCGGTGTCCGGGGAAGAGGGAATCTATTCGGGAAGGCTTACCATCCCGTTATCGATACCAAGGGGAAGAAGGCATTAGACCAATAGGGAGGATCGATCGGCCACTTTAATAGTAACAACAACAAAAGTCCATACCGTAATTTCATTACCTTATTCCTTAACCCCTAAAACCGTAAATTTTTCATATGTCTTTTAAATATTTTAAATTTATTAATTATGGTGACTTATTGTACTTTTTACGTAGTTTTCAAATATGTAAATTTTATTTCAAAAAATTTAAAGATTCTATGTTCTAACACGATTAGGAAGTTTGACTCTCGAAAAACGAAAAGTGTCAATCTTTTTTGGACAGAGGGAGTAGTATATGACACATTATTCATACTCCAAATTCCAACCAAGGAAACACCAGCTGATACATTAATATTATGCTATTTCAAAAGTAACATGGTTGATTCATAGACATAAATAAGTCTGCAGAATCATAAAAGAAGCAAGAATATAATCACCATTATTGATGAATGATCATAGTTGGATCAAAAGCCAAGCATGCTACTTCTGCCAACTCTATAGGTGGTGATATTTTGAAAGGCCTAATTTTGATATGTGAAGCGCTGTCTTCAACCTTATCAGGAAAAGCTAAATGACAAATATGTTGTGTTAGCGCTGTTTCGTTGTTGTAGAAAATCGGAACTTGTTTTAGGGCTTCGAAGAAAACTGATACTGGCCATCTACGTGTTACCTCGTACCCAAGGAACTGCACATGGAACAACTCGGTGCACATATGGATAGGCCAAAAGCTCTCTTCAATCACTTCTTTGGACATTGGAGTAAACGAAAGGTGTACGCAGTTTTCTACGTTTTCTTCTAACGATGCAATAGTCGATGAGACGAATATACAGAGGATAATTGTGATGGTGATAGTAGTGCATCTTTGAGTTTCCATTGCTCGGAAGTAGGAAGTTAGTATGGATTCTTAGGTTTGTAGTTTGGAGAACGAAGAGGATGAATATCTTTGTTTTAGTCTATGACTATGTTTTAATTACACTAGCGCAATTCTAGGTATAGTTGGAGTAGGGTTCTCGTTAACCAACTTTTAATAGGATCACTTTTATTGTGATAACATAATTATAGGTATACTTGAAGAAGGTCTTAATTCATGTTGCTACTTTTACTTTAGGGCCTGTTTTGAAGGCTACCTGGTAATGACAATTGGTGTAATTATTAGGGTAGTAATTGATAAGAAGAAAATCGTTACATATATATTTTTCAAATTATAATATTTTATTTTATTTAATTATAAAAATCGAAGCACACATTTTATAAGAACATCATGGGCGGGATGTATGACTAAAAGAATAATATTTATAAATATAATGACACGACATTATTCAAATGTTTGGCATATAAAATAATCTATCAATTGAAGCTAAAAATGAACAACATGCAATGTGAAATAACCAGACAAAAAAAAAAAAAAAAAAGAGTTTAACATAATATTCTTATGCCAAATTCCAACATAACACAAAATAAGTTCCTACTAACTTAAGTAAATATAATTAAAAAGAAAGGAAAACATTAGTCTATAACCTCACTCAAGACCGGAATTCTACTTTAGTAACATCACTCTTTACATGACAAGTTTGTTAAAAACTACAATAATAAAGTAGTTATGCTAAATGAAGAAAATAAATTTAAAAAAACAAAGACAAGAGTAATTACATGGAATCACAAGAAGTAAAGATTGGGAAATGAGAAAAAAGGAAATGAAAGATAAATAATATAAAAAATATTACAAAAATAAAAAAGAAATTCAAAAATAGAAATATTTTTTTTAAATTAAAATGAAAACAAGAGGAAAAAATAAAAAGTAACCCTATAAAATTCTCAAACCCCCCCCCCCCCCCCCCAAAAAAAAAAAAAAAAAAAAAAAACTGGAGAGTGTTATTACCCTGTAATTACCCACTCTCAATTCCCTACTAATCAAGTAATTAATTGGCCGAACGAACAGGTTAAACTGTTTGATTACACCAAAATTCAATGTTCATGTGTCCTTCCAAACAAGCCCTTATCTACTTCTTTGAACTTTTTTCTCCTTTTTGTTTGGACATAAGATGGTGACACAATAAACGTGACTCGGATCTAGTGATTTGAAGGTGGCGGGTGCCATAATTTTCTTCAATGTTTACCTTGTTAGGAACGTGTATTTGGGTCGGGTTCATCTCTTTTTAGTTTATTCGAGTAAACTTTATAGGCTTTTTTTTTATTTGCAAATATGAAATTATATCTCAAAAATCAAGAAAACGAATATAATTAGCATCTTAAACAAGGAATCACACCCATTAACAACAGAAGTAAAATCAACATTTTCACCAAGGGACTTGCATCTCTTATGTATATTAAAAAAATGAATTTGCACAAGTAAAATAACATCTTCAATAAGGGAATTACACCAATCAAAATAAGAAAAATGATTGAAAAACTCTTCAATAGGTAAATACACCTCATAGAATTAGATAAACTACAAGTTCTCAAAAATAAATCATAAATTCATGTTTTCTCTAAGCAGTGCTTATGAAATTTCCATCACAATTTAAGTAGTAAAGTGATTTAAATTGAATCTTACAATTATAGAATAGCATAAATTTTTATAATACGCTCCCTCCGTCCATTTTTATCTATCCATTATACAAAAAATATATGTCCAGTTTTACTTGTAAGTTATATAGTTTGAAAAATCAAGACATAATAGGCCAATGATTATCAAACAATGGGCTCCGGACTTTGATTTGAATAAGGAATTCCTTACAGAGATACCATTGTGGGTGAAATTCCCAAAACTCCCCTTGAATTGTTGGAGTCCTAATAAACTCGGAGAATAGCTAGCTCGGTTGGGATCCTTGTATGCGGAAGAGTGTCTTGCCAAACAAAACGGGATCTCCTTTGCAGAATGTTGATAGAGGTGAACATCACTAAGACCCTTCTCTAGAGGTGACGTGTGATGGACCCAAATGGTCGACAATTCAAGCAAACGGTGGCTTACTTTCCCGGAAACCAGAATTTTGTGAGAAGTGTAGAAAATTGGGCATAAATGTATGATGCGACCTCCCCCCAAAGCAACGGAATGAGCACCCCAAACCACAAAGGAGAGTACAAAAGTGATCGGCTAGGCGAGCCCTCGAATAAGAGATACAAATACAAGAACAACCACAAGACCAACCTAACGTGCCGGTGGTAGTGCCGGAACCTAACAAATGCTCTTAGGCAACAAGTGATAAATGCCGGGAAATCAATGTTGGTGCCCGAACCGAATCTTCAAGAGTTTCGAATGTGAACGGCGCCTCAACAAGGTGAATAGTTTTGGTTCGACACAACAAGGGAATCATAGGAGAGCCACACCAATTCCTCCAGATAAAGGAGGAACAATTCCTAATAATCGATGACTTGGCTCATATGGAATGTGAGAGGCCTTAACAAGAGGTATAAGCAAAAAGAATTGGTCCAGTACATGAAATCTAAAAATGATAGTGGACTAATTGAGACTAGTGTTAAAGAACACAAAGCAAAGAGGGTGATGAAAAACATAGCTCCTAGATGGAGTGCTTTGCATAATTATCAAGGTGCAGAAAATGGAAGAATATGGCTAATTTGGGATCCACAAATGTTTATCGTTAATCTACTCCTTGATGCTAGGTGCTTCATTGTCGGATAAGTAGCGTGCTAGATGGGATGTCTTGTGTTCTCACGATTTGTTTATGGATATAACACTTGTTGAACAAAGGGGAACTATGGCACACTTTATCTACTCTTGCTCAAGTGATCACAATGCCATGGCTAGTAGGAGGAGACTTCGACTCGGTTTTATACCCTCAAGACAGATATTTGGGAATCCAATCTCCCAAGGTGAAATCCGGACTTTTCGAGAATGTGTACATACGAAGCCTTTGTGAACTCAAATGAGGGGTGAATATTACACACTGGACAAACAAACAAGGGGTGACGACAAGATTTATAGCAGAATAGATAGAATATTTGGGAATGATGAGTGGGTTGATTCAAGTGGGGACATGTTATCACACATTATGATCTATTTAACTTCTCGGACCACTCACCAATGTTACTCAATAAAGCAACTACGGGAACATTAAGGTACCCTTCATGTGTTCTTTAATGTATGGACGGATACATGATGATTTCCTCCTGCGAATTGTGACTAGAATATGGCAAAAACAATTCACCGGATATGGGATGCGAAAATATGGCCTGAAATTAAAAGCTCGAGATCGTAGCCGAAAATTCTTAATAATCGATGTTAAGAATATTACAAGAAAGTGGAAAAAGCTGTGCAAAGGGGACTTAAACTTATACGAGAACAAATGCATCTCCACCGTGATGAACACCTCTTTGATATGGAAAGAGAAACCTGCTCAACGGAAAAATGGTCCCTTCTTGAAGAGAGTGTAATGAAACAAAAGTCAAGAGTATCATGGATCAATATTGAGGGGATTCTAATACTAAGTACTTTAGTGTTGTCACAAAAGAAAAGAAGCAAAAGGAAGCGGATCCTTGACCTCGCCTCCACCACGGGAACCGGACTCAGTGGATCCTAAAGCTATTAAGAAAGAAATTGTAGAGTTCTATAAGGGATTGATGGGTTTTGGCAATACCCATATTGTGTACAATATTAAGGTGATGAAGAATGGTCCATCTTTAACCACTAACCAACAACTTGCCCTTTGTCGATATTGTGGCCGAGATTGAAGAGGGACTCAAGTCTTGGAGATAATAAATCTCCTGGAGTTGACGGTTATAATGCTTTCTTTTTCAAGAAAGTTTGTCATATTGAATGGGAGGATATCATAGAAGCTATCGGAGAATTCTTTCTAACGAGTTATATAGAGCCATCTTGTACATCTATATCAACGATCCCCAAAGTTCCAAACCCTACAACTATGAGAATACCGACCTATAGCATGTTGCACCGTACTCTACAAGATGATCTCTAAGATACGGCATCAAGACTACGGAGGGTGATAGCTAGTCGATATGTGATTCACAAGCGTGGATTTATCCCGGAAGGAAGGCAATAACATTATCATGACATATGAACTTGTTCAAGCATATAACGGGGAAACACATTTCCCCACGTTGTATGATCAAAATCGACCTTCAAGCAAAGTGTACGACTCGATTGAATGGGTATACTTGAGGCGGTGATGAATGAAATGGGGTTTCCAAATATACTGACACGGGTGTTAGAGTGTATGCAATCAAATCAACTATTCCATCTTGATCAACGGAGAGTCCTCGAACCCTTTGACATGCCAAAGGTTTAAGGAAAAGGGGATCCTATGTCCCCTTTCCTATTCGCCATTGCGATGGACTATCTCGGTAGGAGCTTAGCATACCGAAGTACAACAAGCGCTTCAATATCACCCTAAGTGCAAAAAGCGAACATTACTCATATGTGCTTTAAAGATGACTTAATGTTGTTCGCAAGAGGTGACTTATAGACTCTATTCTTTATGACTACGTGTTTCTCCCAATTCTCAAAAGCTTCGGGACTTCAAGCTAATCTAGCCAAAATTTCAATGTATTTTGGAGGGGTGACATAAAAAGATAAGGATCTGATCCTCAATCATCTCGGATATGTGCAAGGGGGTTTTGGGAAAGTATTTGGGGATTCCCTTTGTCCTCTAAGAAGCTCACCCTATTACAATGGCAACCCCCGATTGAAAAAATCATCGCAAGGATCTCTTCATGGACTGCAAAAAAACTCTCATATGCGGGGAGAGGAAATCGGTGAAACCGCCCTGTTTGGAAAAAAGCCATGGTCCTAATTATTCATATTGAAATAACTCAAGTCTGGGAAACTATTGAGGCATATTGCCGGAGCTACATTTGGTCGGGGTTAATACAATTACTAAAAGAGCTTTGGTATCATGGGAACGAGTATGTACACCCAAGTCGAACCCGGAGGATTCAATATCATCAACTTACGCTTGTGGAATCGTCTTTGCTATAGCTAAAAACTTGGGACCTATCTCATAAACAAGATAAACTATGGATAAGGTGGTTTAATGCCTATTATATAAAGTCTCGGAACTAGACCACATGCGGTACCAAACCATGCATGTTGGATGGTCGGGAAAACTTTTTTGAAGCCGAGACTTCGTCCAACAACTTATCGTCCCAATTAATGACAAGAAAAACATCATTAGACCATCTACTGTTGAAGGTTGGGGGAGGCTCCTAGAGTACCTTGAAAGTGTTTGCTATTTCAAAATGCGGCAAGACCGAAAGCCCTTTATCATGTGGCTTGGATTACATGGTAGATTATATCTCAAAAATCAAAACGTTAGCTAAATGGGGCATTCTTGAATCCTACTTGTGCTCTGCCAATCTCTCCGAATCGAGAAGTAAAATCATATGTTTGTTGATTGTGTTATGACAAAGGAAGTGTGGAGGAAATTATTAGATGGATGAAGAAACCTTATATCACAACAACAACTTGGGACCAACACATCCAATGGGCCGTACACCATGCAAAAGGAAGGACTCAATCAAAGCACAGATCTTGGACTTGCCTATAGGTAACTCATCTATGCTTTGTGGAATGAAAGAAATCAGAGAATTTTTGAAGGAAAGAGCTAATGAAGTGGACATGTTGTTAGGACTATTGCTTATACATGTAATGTTAGGGCCCCTCTTGGGGTTAGAACACTTATTCAGTCTTTGTTTATTTAGCTCCTTTTGTTTGACCAGGTTCAATGTTTTGTGAGATGGCTGTAGGCATAGAAGATACCCTCCTGAAGGTGTGTCAGCCTCTTCTACCTAATAGCATCTAGTGGTCAGGATAGATTGAATTCTGAGAAGCTGTCTTAGTTGGAACAGCTTTGCTATGTATTTCTCACTGGGTTAATGAAAGACGTTAATTACCAAAAAAAAAAAATCAAGACATAATTTATCATTTTATACCTATTTTACCCTTGTTATTAAGTACTCTAATTCATTTCTCATTTTATTTATTGCTTATTAAAAGTGTCCCAAGTAAAATATAAACAAGTAAACATGGACGGAGGGAGTGTTAAACAAAAGAAATTATTAAAAAAAAAAATGAATTTTGATGTCAATCCAAAATCCCCATTGAGACCCAAGTTTTTTGATTTAAATACTCATAGATTTGAAATTAAGAGAAATGCTTAATTTAAGGGATTTTGAAGTTTCTATTTGTGTGTTCTCGCTTGAGATCACAGATAAATAATAGAAAAACAGGAAAGACAATATAAATAATAAAAATATAAATAGAAAATTGTGAGAGCCGAAAAGGGAATTACTGTTACAAAGGAAGTAAAAAGCACAAAGAAAAACGGGAGTTGAAAAATGTTCAAGATAGATTCAAACTTGTGTCTACTAGCCGTGGTACCTTTGTCTAATTTACAACTGGGGTGTCAGGATCAAATATTTAACCTAATTTAAGCAAATTACAATATTAGTATAAAAAAAAAATATTAATCTAGGGGGTGTCATGCCAACCCCACCCTAAAGGGTAGATCCGCCATCGACAATAAAGTAACTCAGTCAAATATCTCATGAAAGTAGTGGTCTCCTCCGACCTTAGAGAGAGAAAAAACAAGATTGCATGTTTATAACAAAAAATGACAATCTACTGATTAAATACATGGTAAGGAGAAGAAGTCTCTTTGACGTGTATGAGTAGCAGTCACAATTGGATGTTTGAAAATCCAAAGAGAGTGGAGACAAGAAAAATGTTGGTTGTGACACAAAATGATGGGGCATGCGGCCGACATTCGGTACTTCGCCAAACTCGCAAGCAATAGAGCTTGAATTGTCACCTTAGGCTTGCCATTATCTCATTTCGTTCTATTGATTGATTGCAGCTCCAAAGAATATATATACATTGAGCTATACATGTAGACTTAAACATGTCTTATTGAAAGTGTGTATTTTACTTTGTGGATATCAAGTCACCAAACAATGAGTCTTCGAAGAGCTTAGTAGTAGATGGTTATATGCACTAAGAATTTATTTGAGAGGAAGAGAATGGCTCAAACGCAGGCTATATTTGAGAAAAGCTTTAGTTCTTTGAAAAGAAATCATTCAAAAAAAAAAAAAATTGTACGTGCTGTAATATAAATGCCGATTTCTCATAGTTTTCGCCCACTTCATTCAACTCGATCGTTCCCTCAATGCAACAAAAGCTCAAGTTTTAGTTATCTCATTTGGTTGAATATGAAACTTGGAAATGAAACAAAAAAGTTTGAGAAGTGGCATATTAACAGAAAAGGCTACAACCAAATACACTTCCGCTATCAAGGAACCATAGGTGGATATATATAGTATATATATATATATATGTATATTCTTAGTGTGTGTGTGTGTATATATATATATATATATATATATATATATATATATATATATATATATAAATTGGAGCCAAATAATGAAAACATATTTCATGTAATCAAATACGTGTGCGAGTTGCGCAAAACATAGTCAATCTCAAGCCCGAATAAGAAGGAGAATTGCAATCGATCTTGATAAAGGCTTCATACTAAATGATCTGATTATAACAAAATCAATACAGAAAATATAGCCGATTCCAACTAACTTGGGATTGCAGCAGATTTGATTGACTATGTTCTGAAGAGAGTAGGCATAAGTGTTGACACCTAACCGTAATTTATTTTAATTATTCAGAATTCTTGGATAATAGATAAAGTGAATCAGGCATTTTAAAGGGTCAATACCCTCCGTCCTTTTTAAATCAATAAAATAATTACAAGTTATTTAGGAATTAATTGATGCATTTTATAACATTTATATTTGTTAGAATTAACCAAAGCCAAACAATTTTCGGATAATTATTTATCTAATTTTTTAGGTTGTCAAAGAGTCAAATTAACAAATGACTTATTCTCTTTAAATTCAAGGAGCTTGAGTAATTAAGAGAATTGACCATTTTTCCCTTCAATCTTTAATTCTGTGGGTTTGCATACTTGGTTGAGATTAATAAATTGTTTTTAGTATTTAATTAGGTTAATTAATCAATTGGAGGGTCATCATTGCAAATTGATTTTAATTACTGATTGTTTACATCATGGCGATAATTGAATTAACCAATTCATGGTTTAAGACAATTGGGATCATTTTTGCAAAATTAGCCTTTGAATGGCTTTAATTGAAATGACCAAATCCATTGGCAAATCAATTGAGGTCATTAGTGCAAATTTAGTTTTAACTAGTTAATTAAGACAAATAGGACCATAAGAGAAATAATGCATTATATTAAGATTAACTCGGGGACATTATTGCAATTGGCTAATAAAGGGGTTATAGCACAAATAACCCTTGTAAAAATAACCCGTTTGAATTTCCCTTTAATTGAGTTCTAAATGTACCAAATCCTTTGTCTAGGAATATACAACCGTATTAATTTCTTCCAATTTTGTATAAAAATATGTTAAGACAAGGAATAATTAAGGTCATTAGTATATTCAATGAAGAAATACATATTGGCAATTCCTTGTTATAGTTCAAGTTAGTTGAAGACAAGTTAAGGACAAGGCTATTAAAGGGTAATGTATAAGTTGGTAAAATTTTATCGACAATATTGACAAAGTAGGGGCAATTTGAAATAAGAATTTCATGAAAAGGCCACAATGGCCGTGTGTTAGGTGGGACCCACATAAAGAGAGAGATAAAAGTAAGTGAATTAAGGATTTTTATAACAAAAAATGATATAACCCTTTGTATTTTACGTGGTGATCTCATTTGGAAAGAAAAACTTATTCTCTTTGGAATTTGGGAAGCTCCAGAATGAAAGTTGTGGTAAGAAATAGCTTTCCAACCATAGGACATGAAACATCGGAATAAGAGATATGGACGTTATTTATAAGAAAGGTCCAATGTTTTTGGTTGCCAAGGTCTCAAATGAAATTTTTGCTTTCTCATTTTGTTCATAGACCAAAACATCCAGAATTTGTCAAGATGGAGAGAGAGAGAGAGGTAAGAGATAGTTGAATTGTCGTTGCCTTAATTTGGGCTAAAAATCATTATCTCCATCTTGCTAAGGCCTTTTTAAATCAAATTGTTAACAAGTTTAATTAGAGTTTTAACGGATTAGAACAAAGAATATATATATATCATTGAGCTATAGGTGGATTAAATGGACAGAATTAGCTAAGTTATGTGTGTAATAATTGTTGATACTTTGTTGATGATAAGTTTTGTTCTTGAATTTGGGAGAATCTATTGTAACAAAGTATAATTGGTTGATTTTCATGTGACAACATTTTGGCAGGATGTTTTATATAATTTTCTTGGCTAGTTTGTGAAAAGAATTTTGGATTCAAAAAAATTGATATTTGTGGTTGTGTTGCGATGATATTTCTGAGTGCAGACACGTTTTGGTGGTTGTTATGAACTCTTGTCTACTCATGGATATACGGAAATAAAGAAATGTGTGTTAAATAGTTAGGTTTCGGGTTTCATGTAGTGGATGGGGATTTGAATACGTTGTGAATTTTGAATCTGTTAAAAATTTGAGAAGTTTTGGAATATAGGCTTGAACAACCAAGTTGATTTGCTATGTAATTGGAATGTTCATATGTGGAGAAGTAATGTTAGAATGTGTTTGGAATTGATTAGTGTGTGTGTTTATATATATATATATATATATATGAATTTATATATATATAGATAAAGTGATAGCATGAAATTAATTGACATATAATGTTTGGTATATTTTGAGTTTGGATTAGCTTATTAAAGCTTATCCTTCTTGATTTGGCATGTCCTTCATATGTATTAGCTTCTGGGAAACGAAAAATGTTTGTGATTCATATTCGCTTTGTGAAAATATTTCATGATGTCCTTGATATGATTGGGAAATGCTATGATACGGTTTGATCCGAAAGGAAATTTTCAAGAGACTAAATTTCAAAAGTTGCATAAAAGTTGGTTTTTTATTTTAAAAAAAGAGTTTGTGGATAATAATTCCAAAAACTACGAACGTCGTAATTTTAAAGGGTTAATACGTTGATATGCTAGAAAAATGATTCCATGATGTATGATGACTATGATTTAGGCGGCCCGGATTGGGTTGACGCTCGTCCTATTCATGCTTTCCTTTGTGTTAAGATTTTTTTTTATAATGATTATATATTTGTTTTTGCACATTAATGTTGTCGAAACTTATGATTCCGATACGTGACCCTTATGTTCCAGAGTGGTATTGTGGAATATCCGATTAAGATGTTGTGGCTATATATGGATCGTTTTGACTTAAGTCTTTAAAGCGTATTTGGTTATTCAATAAATTGTTTTTAGTATTTACATTAGGTTAATTAATTTATATGTGTAGTGATACCGACGGGTTCCTGGCCGTGGTATATGTGTATATGTGATATTACCGCTAGGTTGGTTTACCGGGTTCCCGGCCGCGATAATTGAATTGGTGTATGTGTCATACCTTTGCAATATTTGCCAATGGGTGTATATGTGGCAATGATTTGAAAATGATACAATATGATATGTGATATGACTTGTGATAATATGAATACGTTTATGATTAATGTTATATTGGATCAAACGTAATTCGGACATTTTGTTTTTATAAACGACAAATGACCAAAAGAAATAAAGCATTTTGACATTCGATTATCTATTTCGTACGCTTAGGGATTTTGGAATATCGGGTTAAAAAAATTTGGTCACTTTACTTTAATTAGCCTTAAGCATACTAATCATATCCAGATATTGTTGATAAATTTCTCCATATCAACAACAATCCGAGAATGGAAGTCGAGTCTGTATGGTATTTTTGGTAGAGATCCAACAATACTGTGTGATATGGAATTGTATACCACCCGAAGATGTTTCAAGTATGCATTACATGTTTTATCTTCCAGAATTTATGAATTAAATACTTAGACAACGGTTTATTTTGATTTGAAAAAGACGAGAAGTATACGTTCGATTGAAAATTGACACGTTTCGCGGGCCCAAAAGAGGATTATGTGTATTACGAAAATCTTTTTATAATGGCAATTTTCACACAGAACGTAGTATTAGTTTCTAAATCTATGATTTTTGAAGAAACTTCAACCCTTCAATATATAAACTTTTAAAGGGTTGTGGTAAAATTTTCACAGTTGGACCGTAATGGATCCACCATTGACAAAACCAATTTGAAATGCCTCGTTTATAAACATTGACACATATTTTTATAAACCATGAATGCTTCTTATTAGGATTTTCATATAAAAAGCCATTATTAAAGCCTTCAGCATAATCCCAATAATTAAATTTGACTGGGATTTTTTGATCAGGATGGATATAATCCCTTTCCTTTAAAGTACTTTTCCTATTCATTTGGAAAAGAAAATCTTTTTATAATGATTTTGGAAAAGGTATAATTTTTTTTGCAAAGCGAGGGTAGAAATGTTGGGTTGATCCTAAAGATGAAAGAACCAACTCATAATTCATATATTATTTATAAGTAAGCGTATGGCCGCATCAAAATACCTTTGCATTATTTGCCAAGGTTCATCTCTCCATTGGAGGTCTTCATTTTCTATGAGAATTATTAATTCTATGTTGTCATTTTGTTCATATGAATCAATGTCCTCATGATCATCATCGGTGAGGGCATTGGAATATGAAGGTGGCATATTATCCTTCTTCTTCCTCTAAGATTCTATAAAATCCAGATATTGTTGATATGTGATTTCCTTCTTGCTATTACTGGAAGATCCTGCAATATTATCAGCTATTAGCTTTTTATTACCCATTTGGGCAAGGACAGTGCCTCGGCCTGTTCGTTTAGATGTTGTTCCTCTACTTCCCCGTCCTCTATTAGAGTTGGGGCTAAATTACGGTCTCATCCTGCAAATAAGATGAATAAGAGTTATGAACTCAAATATTCTCTGGTGAGAAAATCAGGGAGACTATTATCTGTCCCTTTTTTATAATGAATTGCAAAATCAAATGGGGCTAATAATGCCTGCCATCTCGCAACCATTTGTTTAGAAACATCACGCTTGCAGTCTTTATTAAACATAAATTTAGCTGCTTGGCAATCAGTTTTTATTAAAAACTTTTGATTATATAAATCTCCTTGAAATTTAAACACATTTTACTATAGCAAGAATTTCTTTTTATTCCACAGAATAAAATTGGACAAAATACTCCTGTTTATCATTTGGAGAATATTGTTTTAAAATCCCTCCATATCCAATATCTGAAGCATCCGTTTCAATAATCTTCTTCCAATGAGGATTGGCTAAAGTGAGATGAGGATAGGTCATTAACCTTTGCCTTAATTTTGTGATTTTGCTTGGGTATGACCATTAGTCCATGGTTTTGGGATCTTTTTTAATCTATCATATAAAATAGATGTATCTTTCGCCAAATCTTTATAAAATGGTGAAATATAATTTAAGCTTCCAAGAAATCTTTGTTTTTATTAAATATCGGGAAATTTAGAAGCAAATTCAATACTTCTATTAATGGGAATAATTCTTCCCTTTTCAATGTTGTCCAAAAATCTGACTTTTGTTTGAAAAAGAGACATTTTTGGTTTGGATGTAACCAGGCCATTTTGAATAATAATTTTCTTGAATATATCAAGATGTTTAAAATGCATTTCTATAGTATTTGAAAATACTAAAATGTCATCTATATCAACAATGATAAAATTGCTATAAGGCATAAAAATATCATTCATAATTTTTGAAATTCTGAAGGGGTATTTTTTTTAATCCAAATGGCATAACATTCCATTCGAATTGCCCAATAGGAACATTAAAAGCAGTCTTATATTTATCTGCTTCGGCAATTTGAATTTGCCAATATCCCGATTTTAAATCAAATTTAGAAAATATAATAGCATTATGGAGACGATCCAATAAGTCCTTTTTATTAGGAATTGGATATCCAATCCATTTCAAAACATTATTAAGAGGTTTATAATTAATAACTAATCTAGGAATTCCACGTTCCTGTTCGCCATGTTTATTAACATAAAAAGCTGTGCATGACCATGGAGATCTTCAAGATCTTATAAGACCCTTTTGTAAAAGAGAAGAAAGCTCATTCTTACATAATTCTAAATATTCGAAATTCATTTGACATGGTCTTGCTTTAGTAGGAAAATTTTCTTCTGAAAAAGTTTCTTCATATGGAAGAGTAACAATAAGTTTTTTTTCTCTCCCAAAAAGCATTAGGATGATCACTACAAATTTGTAATGAAACTGATTCTTTAGAAAATCTATTTTTTGTTGTAATTTGGGATTTTGTAAAATCTCTTCAATATTAAGAGTATAGATTTCTTGTTTTAAAAAATTGACCTGTTGATTTTTATTCATCAACCTATCTTTGATTTCATTTAAAATCCCTGAAAAAGGTTCAGTTATAAACTGAAATTCAATTGTTTTCTCTTCAAAAGTCCCTATAATACCATGGGTATCCCATTTTTGGATAAGAAATATCTTTTGAAAAAATGGGGTTCCCAAAATTATTTGATTGGAAATATCTTTTACCAATACAAAACTTTCTGGTATCTGAGACTTTTTCTTGGCAAATATAAGCTTTGGGTAATTTAAAAGTAATTCCCATTTTCTGCCCATTAGCGGATCTAAGACGTTGGGTAGTTTTATGAAAATATTTTGAAGGAATTAAACCTTCTTGAATACAATTTAAATCAGCTCCGCTATCAACTAGAGCCGTAAATTGCTTTTTAAATTGTATTCAATTAAAAGAGTAATTTTTATAAAAAACTTTTGAGCAGTAATAATTTCTAGAGTTTTAAGAAACTCTCCTTCTTGGTTAGTACCTCCTTTTTCTCCCATAGCTGGATCTTCTATGGGAATATATATTGTACTGATTCATATTTATTTTTGGCACATATAATGATACTCTAAATATCTATAAGCGTGCTTTAAAGTCTTTGAACATTTTTCGAAATTTTTAGGGTCACCATAGTTTCCTGCCTTACATCCTCAGTACATTTATCAGTACAGACGTCCCATCCTACGGGACGCTGCATTTCGTGCTGCAAGTCGTTACAGACAGAACAGAGGACCTCTTCAGTAGGATTATCAGCTTCAGCGGATGGTCAGCAAGTGCTACTACTCCGGACTTGCTATCTTTCGGTATATTTATGTTATCATGATATATGTTCATATGCACACTCTTAGAGACTCATAGACACAGTGGCGTATGTAGACATTATATCTGGCCTTGCCAGTCATGTTTTGATTTTCGTATTCTCCTGATAGCCTTGCCGGCTTTATGACACTTATTATGTTGTAGCGGACTTGTCAGGTCGCTTATGTGTGTGTATATATATGTGTGTATATATATATATATATATACACACACACACACACACATAGACATATGTGTATATATGTGTGTGTGTGTTGAATTATTGTATATTTCTGTATTTGGGCCTTTTCTGCATGCAGGTGTCCCTCGAGTTATATTATATGATAATCATGGTAGCTGTTACGCCGGGTGGTATCCGACCTATGGGTCAATGCCCGTCATGCTTCTCGTCGGGATGTGACATTCAGAAGCTTTTATACAACAACTTTGGCACTTATGCAACAGCTGTAACTGCTACTGTAAATTGTTAAAAAAATAGCAGCTATACCCAGATGAACAATTGTCACAAAACAACATTGTTTTGCTTACCAAATGATCGGAAATCACCTGTAAAGTAATGCCCAATGCTACACGAATGTAATTCAGTCCAGAAATTCTATAAATCGGTGGATTCATTTTTTTCTTGAGCAATTTTTTTCTAAATGAAGAAGAAGCAAGGGAGAATAGAATGAAGAAGAAGAGAAGGAGGAGGAGTAGAAGAAGAAGAAGAAGAAGAAGAAGAAGAAGAAGAAGAAGAAGAAGAAGAAAAAGAAGAAGAGGAGGAGGACGAGGAGAAAATGGATGAAGAAGTTGTGGTCCAAAAGAAGAAGACGACGTCGTTGGGTCTTTGATGATATTGGCTTCTTTTTTTCTTTACCCCTTTTCGGTAATTTAGAGTTTTATATAAGTTGAGTCAAAGTGTAAAAAAAAAAATTAAAATTAAAAAATAAAATAAAAAATAAACTTGAGGGCAAGTCTGAAAATAGGTCAAACCTCATTAATCGCTAACCCAAATTTTGTCACCCTTACTCAAAAAAAATAGCCTGTGTTGCTCCCACTTAAATCTGAAACTTTTTTGTCACCCTTAATTAATTATCCCCAAAAAATAATACATAGCTTTTTCTGCTAACTCTTGAGGTGAATACATTCTGAAGGGTCTTTTGAACGTTATATTTTCATGATGTAACTTCTCCACTTGTTTTTCAAATTCATAGACAAGCTATTTGCAAAGTTTGTGGTCCTTCCAATATAATATGATCCTGTCTTTTCCCTTTTTCCTATTTTCTATATTTATGTTTACTTCATCAACTTCAAATGAACTATGCACTACAAAATTGTGTGCTCCGGTAAG
>NC_081353.1:23771123-23854119 GCF_029784015.1 Lycium ferocissimum | reverse complement strand
ACGAGGCACATTATCTACCAAATAGACATCCAAGGGGGAGTGTTATAAATATTATTTAATTATGGATGTCTATCTTTAGGAGAAATATTAGGGTTAGTGACTTTGGGATCAAGTCACTTTTCCCCTATAAATACAGAGGTTCTCCTTCATTGTAAATTAATCCCTAACAAGAGAAATAAAGAATTGCCCTCTTCTCTCATTCTCTACAAATATTCTTGTTCTTGCTTTATTATTTTATAACAGAATGATATTTTTATGCCTTATAGCAATTTTATCATTGTTGATATAGATGACATTTTAGTATTTTCAAATACTATAGAAATGCATTTTAAACATCTTGATATATTCAAGAAAATTATTATTCAAAATGGCCTGGTTACATTCAAACAAAAAATGTCTCTTTTTCAAACAAAAGTCAGATTTTTGGGTCACAACATTGAAAAGGGAAGAATTATTCCCATTAATAGAAGTATTGAATTTGCTTCTAAATTTTCTCACGATATTTTATCGATAAAACTCTGCTTCAAAGATTTCTTGGAAGCTTAAATTATATTTCACCATTTTATAAAGATTTGGCGAAAGATACATCTATTTTATATGATAGATTAAAAAAGATCCCAAAACCATGGACTAATGGTCATACCCAAGCAGTTTGCAATACTAAGCAATTCACAAAATTAAGGCAAAGGTTAATGACCTTCCTCATCTCACTTTAGCCAATCCTAATTGGCAGAAGATTATTGAAACGGATGCTTCAGATATTGGATATGGAGGGATTTTAAAACAATATTCTCCAAATGATAAACAGGAGTATTTTGTCCAATTTTATTCTGGCAAATGGAATAACAGCTAGAAAAATTATGCTGCTGTGGCTAAAGAAATTCTTTCTATAGTAAAATGTGTTTAAATTTCAAGGAGATTTATAGAATCAAAAGTTTTTAATAAAAACTGATTGCCAAGCAGCTAAATTTATGTTTAATAAAGACTGCAAGCGTGATGTTTCTAAACAAATGGTTGCGAGATGCGAGCATTATTAGCCCCATTTGATTTTGCAATTCATTATAAAAAAGGGACGGCCTCCCTGGTTTTCTCACCAGAGAATATTTGAGTTCATAACTCTTATTCATCTTATTTGCAGGATGAGACCGCAATTTAGCCCCAACTCTAATAGAGGACGGGGAAGTAGAGGAACAACATCTAAACGAACAGGCCGAGGCACTGTCCTTGCTCAAATGGGTAATAAAAAGCTAATAGCTGATAATATTGCAGGATCTTCTAGTAATAGCAAGAAGGAAATCACATATCAACAATATCTAGGATTTTATAGAATCTTAGAGGAAGAAGAAGGATAATATGCCACCTTCATATTCCAATGCCCTCACCGATGATGATCATGAGGACATTGATTCATATGAACAAAATGACAACATAGAATTAATAATTCTCATAGAAAATGAAGACCTCCAATGGAAAGATGAACCTTGGCAAATAATGCAAAGGTATTTTGATGCAGGGCCATACGCTGCAATTACTTATAAATACCGTATGAATTATGAGCTGGTTCTTTCATCTTTAGGATCAACAGAGTTTCAACATTTCTACCCTGCTAATTGCAAAAAAAATTATACCTTTTCCAAAATCATTATAAAAAGATTTTCTTTCCAAATGAATAGGGACTAAGTACTTTAAAGGAAAGGGATTATATCCATCCTGATCAAAAAATCCCAGTCAAATTTAATTATTGGGATTATGCTGAAGGCTTTAATAATGGCTTTTTATATGAAAATCCTAATAAGAAGCATTCATGGTTTATAAAAATATGTGTCAATGTTCAAATTGGTTTTGTCAATGGTGGATCCATTACGGTCCAACTGTGAAAATTTTACCACAACCCTTTAAAAGTTTATATATTGAAGGGTTGAAGTTTCTTCAAAAATCATAGATTTAGAAACTAATACTACGTTCTTTGAAGGAATTGCCAATATGTATTTCTTCATTGAATTTTCTATCCCTTGGATCATGAAAAGGTCTGTGGAAGTGGGTAATACCCCACAAAATATACCTTGTCTTAACATGATTTTTTATACAAAATTCTGGAAGAAATTAATACAGAAATCTGCTGATGGAACTATTCCTAGACAAGAGTTAACAGACCAATTGAGACTACTATAACCAGTTATAGAGACTCAATTAATTCCAGACAAAGGGAAATTCCCAGTCCCTTCCAGCACATTACCAGAAGGATCCAGATGAAAGTTGTGTTCAACAGAGATGGAGATAATAAACAGCAAACTTTTATTAGATAGAGAGTATTTTTACAAGGGTTATTTGTGCTTATAACCCCTTTATTAGCCAATTGCAATAATGTCCCCAGTTAATCTTAATATAATGCATTATTTCTCTTATGGTCCTATTTGTCTTAATTAACTAGTTAAAACTAAATTTGCACTAATGACCTCAATTGATTTGCCAATGGATTTGGTCATTTCAATTAAAGCCATTCAAAGGCTAATTTTGCAAAAATGATCCCAATTGTCTTAAACCATGAATTGGTTAATTCAATTATCGCCATGATGTAAACAATCAGTAATTAAAATCAATTTGCAATGATGAGCCTCCAATTGATTAATTAACCTAATTAAATACTAAAAACAATTTATTAATCTCAACCAAGTATGCAAACCCACAGAATTAAAGATTGAAGGGGAAAATGGTCAATTCTCTTAATTACTCAAGCTCCTTGGATTTAAAGAGAATAAGTCATTTGTTAGTTTGACTCTTTGACAACTTAAAAAAAATAGATAAATAATTATCCGAAAATGGTTTTGCTTTGGTTAATTCTAACAAATATAAATGTTATAAAATGCATCAATTAATTCCTAAATAACTTGTAATTATTTTATTGATTTAAAAGAGCAGGGTATTGACCCTTTAAAATGCCTGATTCACTTTATCTATTATCCAAGAATTCTGAATAATTAAAATAAATTACGGTTAGGTGTCAACACTTATGCCTACTCTCTTCAGAACATAGTCAATCAAATGATTTGTATACATAGCTCGCAATCCCAAGTTAGTTGGAATCGGCTATATTTTCTGTATTGATTTTGTTATAATCAGATCATTTAGTATGAAGCCTTTATCAAGATCGATTGCAATTCTCCTTCTTATTCGGGCTTGAGATTGACTATGTTTTGCGCAACTCGCACACGTATTTGATTACATGAAATATGTTTTCATTATTTGGCTCCAATTTATATATGTATATATATATATATATATATATATATATATATATATATATATATATATATATATATATATATATATATATATACACACACACTAAGAAGAAACATTAGCATAGGCACTCCTACTAAATCTCCACCTATGGTTCCTTGATAGCAGGAAGTGTATTTGGTTGTAGCCTTTTCTGTTAATATGCCACTTCTCAAACTTTTTTGTTTCATTTCCAAGTTTCATATTCAACCAAATGAGATAACTAAAACTTGAGCTTTTGTTGCATTGAGGGAACGATCGAGTTGAATGAAGTGGGCGAAAACTATGAGAAATCGGCATTTATATTACAAAGACGTACAATTTTTTTTTTTTTGAATGATTTCTTTTCAAAGAACTAAAGCTTTTCTCAAATATAGCCTGCGTTTGAGCCATTCTCTTCCTCTCAAATAAATTCTTAGTGCATATAACCATCTACTACTAAGCTCTTCAGAAGACTCATTGCCGAGACTTGATATCCACAAAGTAAAATACACACTTTCAATAAGACATGTTTAAGTCTACATGTATAGCTCAATGTATATATATTCTTTGGAGCTGCAATCAATCAATAGAACGAAATGAGATAATGGCAAGCCTAAGGTGACAATTCAAGCTCTATTGCTTACGAGTTGGCAGAAAGTACCGAATGTCGGCCGCATGCCCCATCATTTTGTGTCACAACCAACATTTTTTCTTGTCTCCACTCTCTTTGGCTTTTCAAACATCCAATTGTGACTGCTACTCATACACGTCAAAGAGACTTCTTCTCCTTACCACGTATTTAATCAGTAGATTGTCATTTTTTGTTATAAACATGCAATCTTGTTTTTTCTCTCTCTAAGGTCGGAGGAGACCACTACTTTCATGAGATATTTGACTGAGTTACTTTATTGTCGATGGCGGATCTACCCTTTAGGGTGGGATTGGCATGACACCCCCTAGATTAATATTTTTTTTTATATACTAATATTGTAATTTGCTTAAATTAGGTTAAATATTTGATCTTGACACTCCAGTTGTAAATTAGACAAAGGTATCACGGCTAGTAGACACAAGTTTGAATCTATCTTGAACATTTTTCAACTCCCGTTTTTCTTTGTGCTTTTTACTTCCTTTGTAACAGTAATTCCCTTTTCGGCTCTCACAATTTTCTATTTATATTTTTATTATTTATATTGCCTTTCCTGTTTTTCTATTATTTATCTGTGATCTCAAGCGAGAACACACAAATAGAAACTTCAAAATCCCTTAAATTAAGCATTTCTCTTAATTTCAAATCTGTGAGTATTTAAATCAAAAAACTTGGGTCTCAATGGGGATTTTGGATTGACATCAAAATTCATTTTTTTTTTAATAATTTCTTTTGTTTAACACTCCCTCCGTCCATGTTTACTTGTTTATATTTTACTTGGGACACTTTTAATAAGCAATAAATAAAATGAGAAATGAATTAGAGTACTTAATAACAAGGGTAAAATAGGTATAAAATGATAAATTATGTCTTGATTTTTCAAACTATATAACTTACAAGTAAAACTGGACATATATTTTTTGTATAATGGATAGATAAAAATGGACGGAGGGAGTGTATTATAAAAATTTATGCTATTCTATAATTGTTAGATTCAATTTAAATCACTTTACTACTTAAATTGTGATGGAAATTTCATAAGCACTGCTTAGAGAAAACATGAATTTATGATTTATTTTTGAGAACTTGTAGTTTATCTAATTCTATGGGGTGTATTTACCTATTGAAGAGTTTTTCAATCATTTTTCTTATTTTGATTGGTGTAATTCCCTTATTGAAGATGTTATTTTACTTGTGCAAATTCATTTTTTTAATATACATAAGAGATACAAGTCCCTTGGTGAAAATGTTGATTTTACTTCTGTTGTTAATGGGTGTGATTCCTTGTTTAAGATGCTAATTATATTCGTTTTCTTGATTTTTGAGATATAATTTCATATTTGCGAATAAAAAAAAAAACCTATAAAGTTTACTCGAATAAACTAAAAAGAGATGAACCCGACCCAAATACACGTTCCTAACAAGATATGCATTGAAGAAAATTATGGCACTCGCCGCCTTCAAATCCTAGATCCGCCTCTGTTTATTGTGTCACCATCTTATGTCCAAACAAAAAGGAGAAAAAAGTTCAAAGAAGTAGATAAGGGCTTGTTTGGAAGGACACATGAGCATTGAATTTTGGTGTAATCAAACAGTTTAACCTGTTCGTTCGGCCAATTAATTACTTGATTAGTAGGGAATTGAGAGTGGGTAATGACAAGGTTACACTCTCCAGCTTTTTTTTTTGGGGGGGGGGGGGTTTGAGAATTTTATAGGGTTACTTTTTATTTTTTCCTCTTGTTTTCATTTTAATTTTTTAAAAAAAAATTCTATGTTTGAATTTCTTTTTTATTTTGTAATATTTTTTATATTATTTATCTTTCATTTCCTTTTTTCTCATTTCCCAATCTTTACTTCTTGTGATTCCATGTTATTACTCTTGTCTTTGTTTTTTTAAATTTATTTTCTTCATTTAGCATAACTACTTTATTATTGTAGTTTTTAACAAACTTGTCATGTAAAGAGTGATGTTACTAAAGTAGAATTCTATTTTGAGTGAGGTTATAGACTAATGTTTTCCTTTCTTTTTAATTATATTTACTTAAGTTAGTAGGAACTTATTTTGTGTTATGTTGGAATTTGGCATAAGAGTATTATGTTAAACTCTTCTTTTTTTTTTGACTTGTTATTTCACATTGCATGTTGTTCATTTTTAGCTTCAATTGATAGATTATTTTATATGCCAAACATTTGAATAATGTCGTGTCATTATATTTATAAATATTATTCTTTTCGTCATACATCCCGCCCATGATGTTCTTATAAAATGTGTGCTTCTGATTTTTATAATTAAATAAAATAAAATATTATAATTTGAAAAATATATATCGATTTTCTTACTGTGCAATTACTACCCTAATAATTACACCAATTGTCATTACCAGGTGGCCTTCAAAACAGGCCCTAAAGTAAAAGTAGCAACATGAATTAAGACCTTCTTCAAGTAAAAATTTTTTAAATTTTTTTTTGTTTTAAAATTTCCCAAAAAAAAATTTTTTTTTTTTTTTTTTAAAAAATTTTTTTTTTGGGGGGTTTTTTTTTTTAAATTTAAAAAAGGGTTCCCCTTTTTTTTTTTTTTTTAAAATTTTTTTTTTTTTTTTTTTAAAAAATTTTTTTAAAAACCCCCCAAAAAAAAAAATTTTTTTTTTTAAAAATTTTTTTTTAAAAACCCCCCCCAAAAAAAAGGGGGTTTTTTTTTTAAAAAAAAATTTTTTTAAAATTTTTTAAATTTTTTTTAAAAATTTTTTTTTCATTTTTTTTTTTTGGGAAAAAAAAAAAAAGGGTTTTTTTTAAAAAATTTTTGGGGGGGGGGAAAAAAAAAGGGAAAAAAAAAATTTTAAAAAACCCCCCTTTTTTTTTTTAAAAAAAAAAATTTTTTTTTTAAAAAACCAAAAAAAAAAAAAGGGGTTTAAAAAAAATTATTTTTTTTAATTTAATTTTTTTTTTTTCCCCCCTTTTAAACCCAAAAAAAAAGGGAAAAGGGGGGGGCCCCCCCTTTTAAAAATTAAAAAATTTTAAAAACCCCCCCAAAAAAAAAAAAAAAAAGGGAAATTTAAAACCCCCCTTTTTTTTTTAAAAAAAAAAAAAAAATTTTTTTAAAAAAAATTTTTCAAAAAAAAAATTTTAAAAAATTTTTTTTAAAAAAAAAAAAAAGGAAAATTTTTTCCCCCAAATTTTTTTTTTGGGTTTTTTTTTTTTTCCCCTTAAAAAAAAATTTTTTTAAAAAAAAAAAGATAACCGGGTGTGATTACACAATTTTGTAATAACAGGAATGCTACTAGAAACACAAATTCCACCATTTTGACAAATTAAGTGGGGAAATCTTTAACGTTTAACTTTCTTTCTTTACTTCAAAAACTAGAGAGAAGTAGCAAGAAATAGGGTGCATAGAAATGATAAGTATGTTTCTTTTTATAGGCCTGTATTTCTTTCAGCATATTTTCTGTGAGTTAACTACTGATTCAACAACTCAAACACATAAGGTTTGAGTTCTTATCCGGGAACACATTTTGTGAGTTCATAGTTCGATATTAGAAGTTGATGAAATAACATCAATATAGAAAATATAAAAAAAAGAAAAGATACAGATATTGAAAGGAGCGCAAAATTTGTGAGAGCAAATTAACTTTGCAAATAATATGTATTTATGACTTTGAAAAACAAGTGGAAAAGTTACATCGTGAAAAATATAAATGTTCAATAGACCCTTGAATGTATCCACCTCAAGAGTTAGCTAAAGCAGTTATGTATTAGTTTTTGATCCATCAATTATATTTCTGTTCTTTGTTATTTTCTTGTATTACACAGTTCCCTCGTTGAAAATCCAGTATAATTTTGTTGAGAAAGAAAAGATACACTGCGTTGTCCAAGTCCAAGGATTCCACTACAGCCATCTGCACCATAGGTGCATATAGAGAGCATCGAAAAATAGGGTTCATAGAATCACACTATTGTCTCTTATTATAGGCGTGTAATTCTTTCTACTCAAATTAAAAACATATTTTCTGTGAGTAAACTACCGATTCAATAAATTATTATAGGCATGTAATTCTTTCCGCTCAAATTAAATACATAATGTTTGAATTCTTATCGGAGCACACAATTTTGTAGTGCATAGTTCATTTGAAGTTGATGAAGTAAACATAAATATAGAAAATAGGAAAAAGGGAAAAGACGGATCATATTATATTGAAAGGACCACAAACTTTGCAAATAGGTTGTCTATGAATTTGAAAAACAAGTGGAGAAGTTACATCATGAAAATATAACGTTCAAAAGACCCTTCAGAATGTATTCACCTCAAGAGTTAGCAGAAAAAGCTATGTATTATTTTTTGGGGGATAATTAATTAAGGGTGACAAAAAAGTTTCAAATTTAAGTGGGAGCAACATAGGCTATTTTTTTGAGTAAGGGAGACAAAATTTGGGTTAGCGATTAATGAGGTTTGACCTATTTTCAGACTTGCCCTCAAGTTTTTTTTTTTAACACTTTGCCCTCAAATTACCTAAAGTTTTTTTTTTGTTAACACTTAATTTCTTTGACCCAACTTATATAAAACTCTAAATTACCTAAAAGGCGTAATTACGAAAAAAAGGAGCCAGAACATGGCCATCATTAGTATAATAAGTGATATCATAGAGTCATCAGCGACCAAAATTTAAGAAAATGTGCGATTTTTAGCGTCTTCTTCTTCCTAGTATATTTGGACCACAACTTCTTCATCCATTTTCTCCTCCTCCTCTTCCTCCTCTTCTTCTTCTTCTTCTTTGCTACTCCTCCTCCTCCTCTTCTTCTTCATTCCATTCTCCCTTGCTTCTTCTTCATTGAGAAAAATATTGCTCAAGAAAAATGAATCCTTTATCAATATGGATTAAGGAATTTATAGAATTTCCGGATCGGATTGAATTATATTCGTGTAGCATTGAGTGTTGGTATTACTTTACAAGTGATTTCCGATCATTTGGTAAGCAAAACAATGTTGTTTTGTGACAATTGTTCGTTGTGTTGGTTGTTGATTGGATAGCCGTTTTTTTTTTTTAACAATTAAGTGTTTAAGTATATACCCCGCATTTTCGTAGCATGAGTATGACATGTATCTCACCGTAGTAATGGGCATGATCTCTAGTGATTTCCTAAATTTTTCCATATTTTCCTTGTTATCAAAAGAGACGTCCCATGATGTTCCATTGTTTTCCAAAATATTCGCACCAAAGCCATGGAAAGTACGTCACAACGAAAAAAAGGGTGAATTAGAATGATCTCGTAAGTCGTAATCGGGAAAGAGTATTTTGGAACACGAGAACATGGCCATTATTAGTATAATAGTTGATAAATATCATGATTATGGAGAGTTTCAAAATTTATGCATGATATATGAGCAAATTGAAGAAAATAAGTTCGACGAAAAATTTGAGAAATGAGCCGGACGGATTTTTATATATCACACCGTCAACTTTGGAGGCGCATATCTCCTAGTGTATATGGAGTTTTAAGGTGTTTTAAGAGCCTAAAATGAAGCTCGTCGAGTCTAGTTTGTAACGCATTAAACCGCTCGTTGATAGGACGTTGGAGTAGAGAATTATAGACGTTACAAACTGAACTGTCGACGCAGAAACAGGGCGCTACGAAAAGTACAGAAAGCTTCCGTAGCATTTCACGGTGAGCAGAGCCCCTCAGCCCCTATAAAAAGGGTTAAAAACCCCATTTTTTCATCTAAAAAAAAAATATTGTTCCAAAAATTTCCAGAAAATTCAGCAACAAAAGGGAGCAATATACATCACAAAAATTGAGGATTTGAGTGAAATTTCAAGTAACGAAGTATCAATCGAGGTCCGGGCAACCCGTAGTCGCGAATATATATTTTGTTTAGTGTTGGAGATGGCTTGGGAACAAGAAAATGATGAAGATTTGGCTACCTTCATAAAACAATAAAACCGGTATAGAGATCATCAAATCCCTCTCTTATCAAGTTTGATTAAGGGATATTTGAAAGAATAAAGATTTTAATTTTGTTGTTGTGTTGGTGTTGTTGGATTATGGATTGAGGGTTGAAGAGAAATTTGGATGAAAATACATATATTTATCTTGTAGGATGTTGAGAATGTTGTTATTGATGTTGTTAGTATTAATTTCGACTTCTTTACGGAAATAAAGTTATTAATTAATCGTATCCCAAGTTGGTTGGTTGGGAAATTTAGAAAAACAGTGTGTGGGCTGTTTTATGGCATATGTTGGTGTTGGAAATGATGTTATTACTACTAGTTTTGTTGTTGATGTTGTGTTGGTTGTTGAATTGGAATTTCGGGCTAGGCACATAAAACGGAAATGCTGCTCGAATTTCGACAGAATTTAAAAAGGGCTTTCATTAAGTGTTTAAGACGAGCGTATGACGATGATCCTAACGATATTATGAATGGTTCTATATGTAGATTACGAGGCTACAAATAATTCTTAAGCGAGTTGCAAGACAGAAGTAAGTTGGAAGTCGAGAATTATCTTCCGTGTATGTTAAGGCTCGCCCCTTTCTTTCAAAGGCATGATCTCTAGGTTATGATTTCATAAATGTTTCCATATTTTCCTTGTTATCAAAAGTTAAGAAGTCTAAGATTCCGAGGCATGATTTCCTTCCTGAAAATCCATAAATGTTTTCCAAAATATTCGTATCTTCCAAACCAAAGGTTGTGATTATGTGAGCCCTTATGATGGCAAGGATGGGAATGTTTTTCAAAAACAATGATGATGTTAAAGATGAGAATGTGATTATGATGAAAATGATGAAGATGATTTCATGTTTAAAGGTTTCAAGTTTATGTTTTTGATGACGATATGAGAACGTTGAACTATTTCTTGATGTCTCAATTTTGTTCATGAAGGATGACTATTTCTTTTAAGATTCCAAAAGTACATGACTTGATGCCCTATGAGATTTATGGTCTTATTCTACGTTTTCTCTTAGTTCTATTCTCTCCATTGATAGTCTCACCTTAAATTAATTGTTCATTCAAGGTGAGACAAAGCGACGATAATTATTCCATAATATAATCGGAGGTTACCGACCTTACGTCACTCCGATACAAATGGGGTTTTGATTGGGCTCTTATGCATGCTTTATATATATGTATTTATTTTCTCACACCGCGCCGCGCTATAGTCGGCCGGGCGTGTGCACGTAGATGTGCACACCACCTGCGTGGGCATGTTATGATATTGCCCCGACGCGGGAGGCCCGGACGCGTGCTAATGATGATAACACCGAGCCTTAAATGGCCGGGCATGATACTACTATATATCACACCGAGCCTTCATGGCGGCATGTTACTTTCACACCGAGCCTTTATGGCCGGCATGTTACTATGTATATGTATGAAATGTTTTTTTAAAAAAGGCTAAGCATGCATGACATCACCGCCTATGAGGCATCCGGATGTTCGTGTTATCTCTCTTACTCATTGTTACTTTTCATACCTATATTATGTTATTATTCATGCCTTTTACATACTCAAGCATTATTCGTCACCGACGTCCCTTCTTGTGGACGCTGCGTTTCATGCCACGCAGTGTATGGCTGCACGAGTAGTAGGATATGGCTAGAAGATATTCCAGTGTGGATTGGCGAGCTCCATTTCTTTCTGAGTGTTGCCGAGTCGAGTATCCATGTCATGGTATAATGATTTATGTTAGAGACTTTGCGGACGAGTCATGTATACAAAAGATGCCAGAGATTTGTAGGCGGCTATTTAAGCCGATGTATCCTTATACATTATTTTACGCATTTCATATGATTACGGTTACTTGGTTTAAGAAAGACGAGAAGAATATTTTTTTCTAAAAAGCTTCCGTTATGCATTTCAATTCATGACCCGAAAGTCCAAAGAGATTATGAGTATAACGAGAGCCAGCTGGTTCGCTCGACTCTAAGTAAGGGTCGGTGCCCATCATGCCCTATCGGATTGGGTGTGACATTGCCGTAGCAAGCATAGCCTATTGCATAAGTGCCAAAGTTATCGTATAAAAGCTTTCGAATGTCACACCCGATGAGAAGCATGACGGCACCGACCCATAGGTCGATACTACCTCGGCGTAATGTAGTCACTGTGGATTATCATATAAGATAACTCGAGGAACACCTGCATGCAGAAAAGGCCCAAATACAGAAATATACAATAATTCAACACACACACACACACACACACACACACACACACATATGTATATATATACATATATGTATGTATACATAAGCGACCTGATAAGTCCGCTACAACATAATAAGTGTCATAAAGCCGGCAAGGCTATCAGGAGAATACCAAAATCAAAACATGACTGCCAAGGCCAGACATAATGTCTAAATACCCCACTGTGTCTATGAGTCTCTAAGAGTGTGCATATGAACATATATCATGATGACATAAATATACCGAAAGATAGCAAGTACGGAGTAGTAGCACTGTCGACCATCCGCCGAAGCCGATAATCCTACCGAAGGTCCTCTCGTTCGTCTCGCGACCCGCAAAGACGAAATGCAAATGTCCCGTAGATGGACGTCGGACGCGCATCGATAAAAGTACTGAGGATGTAAGGCAGGAAACTATAGTGACCCAAAAAATTTCGAAAAATGTTCAAAGACTTTAAAGTATGCTTATGGGTATCTAGAGTATCGTTATATGTGCCAAAAATAAATATGAATTAGTACAATACTATTTGGACATGATGAGAATTATAAGAGGTATAATGGAAGGACATAGATGATTTTTTTAAGCCCTTATTCAATGCAGTGTATGTATCTAAACAATCCATTTGTACCTAAGGGATCAGCCACGCCTTCACTGGGCAACCAAGTCAAAAAGTTAAATCATAACATGTATAGTGATTGTTTAACCAAATTCCCGCCATTGGTTCTTACAAGCTAGACCTCAAACCCTTCCGTGGGTCATTTCGATGGGAAAAGTTTTACAAGTTTGGGAGCTCTTTGTCTTGTGATTCGGCCACGACACAGTGAACCATCCAAGGTAAATTCTATCCAATATTTAGTGTTAATTAAAGTTAGGTATCACCTATATTAATACCATTGCTCACTTGGGTTAGCTAGATTTCATCAAGAACTCAAGTTAAGCCTTGGTTTGAAAGGTAATTTCTTCACTCCATTGTTTTAATAAGACTATGGAATTAGTATTTGGAAGCTATGGTTGACCGAGTCAACCCCCGATACCTTAATTCCATTTTCCCAGCCCAAGTCCCAAAATGCATCCGAGTGCATTGGGAACCGAACCAGATACACACATAAGTTTTAAACGACCATCCGGACCTCTCGGAGTCGACGGATTTTCGAAAAAGGTCTGTTTATCAAAAAGTTGACTTTGGGTCAACTATTTTGCACTTTAAGCCCAATTTCACCAAAAAGTTGCCCGAATCTGATCTAGACACCTCGGGAAGCATGTCAACGGTCCCCTTGGGTCAAAAGTGAGCTAATCAATGCTCGAGAAAGGCCGAAAATGTCGGAAAAACTATAACGACCAAACGGGTCGTTAGATCAGATACCAATTAAACCGTCGCTCATCCTCGAGCGAAGAAAGAAAAGAAACGGGAAATAACTGAATTAGTAAATAACTGGGGATATCGGTTACGCATGTCGGACTCGGTCTCCCAAGTAGCGTCCTCAATAGGGCGGTGCTTTCATTGCTCCTTCACATAAGCAATTTCTTTCGACCTCAATTTCCAAACCTGCCTATCCAAGATTGCAATGGGCTCCTCCTCATAAGTCAAATTCTCATCAAGTAATATAGAATCCCCACGAACAATGTAGGTACCGTCGGCATGGTACGTCTTCAACATTAAAAATCGGATGAACTCCCTCCAAGCCTGGCAAAGAATGCCAACTCGTAAGCCACATCACCCATACAGTCAACAATCTCAAAGGGGCCAATATACCTGGGGCTCAACTTGCCCCTCTTACCAAACCTCATAACACCCTTCATGGTTGAAATCTTCAATAGAACCTGTCACCAATTTCGTTTACTCCAATGTCCAAAGAAGTGATTGAAGAGAGCTTTTGGCCTATCCATATATGCACCGAGTTGTTCCATGTACAGTTCCTTGGGTACGAGGTAACACGTAGATGGCCAGTATCAGTTTTCTTCGAAGCCCTAAAACAAGTTCCGATTTGCTACAACAATGAAACAGCGCTAACACAGCATATTTGTCATTTAGCTTTTCCTGATAAGGTTGAAGACAGCGCTTCACATATCAAAATTAGGCCTTTCAAAATATCACCACCTATAGAGTTGGCAGAAGTAGCATGCTTGGCTTTTGATCCAACTATGATCATTCATCAATAATGGTGATTATATTCTTGCTTCTTTTATGATTCTGCAGACTTATTTATGTCTATGAATCAACCATGTTACTTTTGAAATAGTATAATATTAATGTATCAGCTGGTGTTTCCTTGGTTGGAATTTGGAGTATGAATAATGTGTCATATACTACTCCCTCTGTCCAAAAAAGATTGACACTTTTCGTTTTTCGAGAGTCAAACTTCCTAATCTTGACAGTGTGTTAGAACATAGAATCTTTAAATTTTTTGAAATAAAATTTACATATTTGAAAACTACGTAAAAAGTACAATAAGTCACCATAATTAATAATTTAAAATATTTAAAAGACATGAAAAATTTACGGTCAAAGAATACTACAAGTCACCATAATTAATAATTTAAAATATTTAAAAGACATTTGAAAAATTTACGGTTTTAGGGGTTAAGGAATAAGGTAATGAAATTCCGGTATGGACTTTTGTTGTTGTTACGACAGGCGGAGAGCAGTGCCCTATTGGTCTAATTCCTGCTTCCCCTTGGTATCGATAACGGGCTGGTAAGCGCTTCCCGAATAGATTCCCCTCTCTTCCCCGGACACCGAACAAAGAACAACTCGTTTGACTCTCGAAAAACGAAAAGTGCCAATTTTTTTGGGGCGAAGGGAGTACATAAATTGCTTGATAAGTAATAACTTAACGACTTATCAGATAAAGGAGGTTCAAGTAGTGGTTGCTCGCCAATCTACTGGTAACTAATAATCCACGGATAATTGAGGTTTGACCTATTTTTAGACTTGCCCTCAAGTTTTTTTTTTTTTTTTTTTTTTTTTACACTTTGACCCAACTTATATAAAACTCTAAATTACCTAAAAGGCGTAAAGAAAAAAAGGAGCCAATATCATCAGCAGCCAACGACGTCTTCTTCTTCTTTGGACCACAACTTCTTCATCCATTTTCTCCTCCTCCTTCTCTTCTTCTTCATTCCATTCTCCCTTGCTTCTTCTTCATTTAGAAAAAAAAATTGCTCAAGAAAAAAATGAATCCACTCGATTTACAGAATTTCTAGACTGAATTACATTCGTGTAGCATTGGGCATTACTTTATAGGTGATTTCCGATCATTTGGTAAGCAAAACAATGTTGTTTTGTGACAATTGTTCATCTGGGTATAGCTACTATTTTTTTAACAATTTACAGTAGTAGTTACAGCTATTGCATAAATGCCAAAGTTGTTGTATAAAAGCTTCTGAATTGCACACCCCGACGAGAAGCATGACAGGCAATGACCCATAGGTTGGATACCACCTGGCGTAATAGCTACCATTATTATCATATAATATAACTCGAGGGACACCTGCACGCAGAAAAGGCCCAATACAGAAATATACAATAATTCAACACACACACACACACATATATATATATATATATGTATGTATGTATACGTAAGCGATCTGACAAGTCCGCTACAGCATAATAAGTGTCATAAAGCCGGCAAGGCTATCAGAATAATACCAAAATCAAAACATGACTGGCAAGGCCAGACATAATGTCAACATACCCCACTGTGTCTATGAGTCTCTAAGAGTGTGCATATGAACATATATCATGATAACATAAATATACCGAAAGATAGCAAGTCCGGAGTAGTGGCACTTACTGACTATCCGCTGAAGCTGATAATCCTACTAAAGAGGTCCTTTGCTCTATCTATCATGACCTGCAGCACGAAATGCAGCGTCACGTAGGATGGGACGTCGCATACTGATAAAAGTACTGAGGATGTAAGGCAGGAAAGTATAGTTACCCTAAAAATTTCAAAAAATGTTCAAAGACTTTAAAGTACGCTAACGGGTATTTAGAGTACCATTATATGTGCCAAAAATAAATATGAATTAGTGCAATACTATTTGGACTAAGCCTGTCAATTGGGCCGGGTCGGCCCGGGACTGGCCCACCTAACTTGGCCCATAACCGGCCCGACCCCCAACCCGGAAGAGGTTGGTGGGCTGGGCTGAGTGGGACAAAATTAGGGGTCAATGGGACATGCCATTTAGCCCGGTAGCCCGGCCCACGAACAACTCGGGTTCTGGCCTACCGGGGGCCCAGCCCACGAACAGCCCGGGTTCTAGCCCACCGGGGGCCCTGCCCATTTCAAATTAATTTAAAAAAAAAAAAAATTATTTAAGTAGTATATTTGTGTATATCTTCTATATGTTAATGGTATATTTTTGTATATCTTGAATATGTTGTTGGAATGAAGACTCCTAACGGCTATTTAAGTGCTAAAAATTATAAAAAGTTGAGAATGTGATACAAGACTACATAAGTAATTCAAAATAAAACTTCAAACTTAAATTGATAACATTGCATATTCAAAACATACAAACTTGAACGGTTAACTTATTACAAATGAAAAGTTCAAAACGCTAGCATCGATGGAGAAATTTAAAGAAGAGATAAACTTCAAAGTTCAATTTTGTGCCTTTTGTCCAAGTGCCTACGTAACGGACCGGTACCCCCCAAAACCGGTTCGGACTTATGGAGATATATTTGACCACAATGTTGACATTTAACATGTTCCTCATTTACTCGCTCAAAATGCAACTACACCAGACTTGAAATTGATCTTCGGACTGGAGGAGGAGGTGGAGGATTATCATTATCCATTAAATTTAAATTTTGAAATTTGAACTTGGAAGTTGGAAGAGAGAGAGAGAGAGAGATTTAGATGAGTAGGAAATTTAGGGAAAGAGGAGAGTAGGGAATTGTGAGACAATATGGAGAAAAATGAATGGTATTTATAGATTGAAAATAGGGCCAAAGTATAATTTGAAAAACTTGATGGTTAAAATAAAGTTGACAACAATAGATTTTAAAGTATCAAACTTAATAAATTGTAGTATTAGAATTATTTTTTTAAATAATTAAAACCCGGCCCGGCCCACTTAACCCACTATGTATCTCTACCCGGGTAGGGGGCAGGGCCGGACACCCCTTTCCCTCTCCCAGCCCAGCCCCCAACCTGGCCCACTAACTATAGCCCGGCCCGGCCCACTTGACAGACTTAATTTGGACATGATGAGAATTATAAGAGGTATAATGGAAGGACATAGATGATTTTTTTAAGCCCTTATTCAATGCAGTGTATGTATCTAAACAATCCATTTGTACCTAAGGGATCAGCCACGCCTTCACTAGGCAATCAAATCAAAAAGTTAAATCATAACATGTATAGTGATTCTTTAACCAAATTCCCCCCATTGGTTCTTATAAGCTAGACCTCAAACCCTTCCCTGGGTCATTTCGATGGGAAAACAAATTGCAGCTGCTAAATGCTTATCCTCCTCTTCCATTTACCAACGTAAGGTAGGAATTTGGGGAGGAGAACAAAGCTGGTACAAATTTGATATATCAGCTCCTATACATATATACACTTAGTGTCGTGAAGATGAGTTGGTAAAGTTGAAGTTTTACAAGTTTGGGAGCTCTTTGTCTTGTGATTCGGCCACGACACAGTGAACCATCCAAGATAAATTCTATTCAATATTTAGTGTTAATTAAAGTTAGGTAACACCTATATTAATACCATTGATCACCTGGGTTAGCTAGATTTCATCAAGAACTCAAGTTAGGGCTTGGTTTGGAAGGTAATTTCTTCACTCCATTTTTTAATATGACTATGGAATTAGTATTTGGAAGCTATTATTGACCGAGTCAACCCCTGATACCTTAATTCCATTTTCCCAACACAAGTCCCAAAATGCATCTGAGTACATTGGGAATTGAACCAGATACAAACAAAAGTTGTAAACGACCATCCGAACCTCTCGGAATCGACGGATTTTCGGAAAAGGTCTATTTATCTCAAAGTCAACTTTGGGTCAACTATTTTTCACTTTAAGCCCAATTTCACCAAAAAGTTGCCCGAATCTGATCTAGACACCACGGGAAGCATGTCAACGGTCCCCTCGGGTCAAAAGTGAGCTAATCAATGCTCGAGAAAGGGCGAAAATACCGAAAAGACTATAACGACCAAACGGGTCATTAGATCAGATACCAATTGAACCGTCGCTCTTGCTCGAGCGAAGAAAAGAAAAGAAATAGGGAAATAACTGAATCAGTAAATAACTGGGGATATCGGCTACACATGTCGGACTCGGTCTCCCAAGTAGCGTCCTCAATAGGGCGGTGCTTTCATTGCACCTTCACATATGCAATTTCACCTCAACTTTCGAACCTGTCTATCCAAGATCGCAATAGGCTCCTCCTCATAAGTCAAATTCTCATCAAGCGAATCCCCACGAACAATGTAGGTGCCGTCGGCATGGTACGTCTTCAGCATCGAAACATTAAAAACCGGATGAACTCCCTCCAAGCCTGCCAGCAATGCCAACTCATAAGCCACATCACCCCTACGGTCAACAATCTCAAAGGGGCCAATATACCTGGGGCTCAACTTGCCCCTCTTACCAAACCTCATAACACCCTTCATGGTTGAAATCTTCAATAGAACCTGTCACCAATAGCAAACTCCAAATCTCGGACCTTCCGGTCCGCATACATCTTTTGCCGACTCTGAGCTGCCAAAAGCTTGGCCTGAATTTCAAAATCAAATGGGGCTAATAATGCCTGCTATCTCGCAAACATTTGTTAAGAAACATCATGCTTACAGTCTTTATTAAACATAAATTTAGTCGTTTGGCAATCATTTTTTATTAAAAACTTTTGATTATATAAATCTCGTTGAAATTTAAGAATACATTTTACTACAGCAAGAATTTCTTTAGCCATAGTAGCATAATTTTTCTGGCTGTTATTCCATTTGACAGAATAAAATTAGACCAAATACTCCTGTTTATCATTTGGAGAATATTGTTTTAAAATCCCTTCATATCCAATACCAGAAGCATTCGTTTCAATAATCTTCTGCCAATTAGGATTGGCTAAAGTGAGAAAAGGAAGGTTATTAACCTTTTCCTTAATTTTGCGAACTGCTTGGGTATGACCATTGGTCCATGGTTTTGGGATCTTTTTTAATCTATCATATAAAATCGATATATCTTTCGCCAAATCTTTATAAAATGTTGAAATATAATTTAAGCTTCCAAGAAATATTTGAAGCTGAGTTTTATCCGTCATGATACCAGGAAATTTAGAAGCAAATTCAATACTTCTACTAATGGGAATAATTCTTCCCTTTTCAATGTTATGACCCAAAAATCTGACTTTTGTTTTAAAAAGAGACATTTTTGGTTTGGATGTAACCAGGCCATTTTGAATAATAATTTTCTTGAATATATCAAGATGTTTAAAATGCATTTCTATAGTATTTAAAAATACTAAAATGTCATCTATATAAACAATGATAAAATTGCTATAAGGCATAAAAATGTCATTCATAATTTTTTGAAATTCTAAAGGGGCATTTTTTAATCCAAATGGCATAACATTCCATTCGAATTGCCCAATAGGAACATTAAAAGCAGTCTTATATTTATCTACTTCGGCAATTTGAATTTGTCAATATCCCGATTTTAAATCAAATTTAAAAGTATAATAGCATTATGGAGACGATCCAATAAGTCTTTTTTATTAGGAATTGGATATCGAATCCATTTCAAAAGCTTATTAAGAGGTTTATAATTAATAACTAATCTAGGAACTCCACGTTCCTGTTCGGCATGTTTATTAACATAAAAAGCTGTGCATGACCATGGAGATTTTGAAGATCTTATAAGACCCTTTTGTAAAAGAGAAGAAATCTCATTCTTACATAATTCTAAATGTTCAAAATTCATTTGACATGGTCTTGCTTTAGTATGAATATTTTCTTTTGAAAAAGTTTCTTCATATGGAAGAGTAACAATATGTTTTTTTCTCTCCCAAAAAGCACTAGGATGATCACTACAAATTTGTAACGAAAACTGATTTTTTTTAAAATCTTTTTTTTTTTTTTTGTAATTTGGGATTTTGTAAAATCTCTTCAATAATAAGAAATTGACTTGTTGATTTTTATTCATCAACCTATCTTTGATTTCATTTAACATCCTTGAAAAGGTTTAGTTATAAACTAAAATTCAATTGTTTTCCCTTCAGAAGTGCCTATAATACCTTGGGTATCCATTTCTGGATAGGAAATATTTTTTGAAAAATTGGGGCTCCCAAAATTATTTGATGGGAAATATCTTTTACCAATACAAAACTTTCTGGCATACAGACTTTTTCTTGGCAAATATAAGCTTTGGGTAATTTAAAAGTATTCCCATTTTCTGCCCATTAGCAAATCAAAGACTATGGGTAGTTTTATAAAACTATTTTGAAGGATTAAACCTTCTTGAATACAATTTGAATCAGCTCCGCTATCAACTAGAGCAGTAAATTGCTTTTTAAAATTATAATCAATTAAAAGAGTAATTTTTATAAAAAACTTTTGAGAAGTAATAATTTCTCGAGTTTAAAGAAACTCTCCTTCTTGGCTAGTACCGCCTTTTTCTCCCACAGCTGGATCTTCTATGGTGTTATCAACTGGTGTTTCTGAATACAAGAAGGAGGTTAATAACCTGGCATGGAGGTTAGTCCCTCTGCAGTGTCATCTCACCATGCTAGGGTTATTAACCTCCTTCTTGTATTCAGAAACTCCAGTTGATAACACCATAGAAGATCCAGCTATGGGAGAAAAAGGCGGTACTAGCCAAGAAGGAGAGTTTCTTAAAACTCTAGAAATTATTACTTCTCAAAAGTTTTTTATAAAAATTACTCTTTTAATTGATTATAATTTTAAAAAGCAATTTACTGCTCTAGTTGATTGCGGAGCTGATTTAAATTGTATTCAAGAAGGTTTAATCTTTCAAAATATTTTTATAAAACTACCCATAGTCTTTGATCTGCTAATGGGTAGAAAATGGGAATTACTTTTAAATTACCCAAGGCTTATATTTTCCAAGAAAAAGTCTGTTTAACAGAAAGTTTTGTATTGGTAAAAGATATTTCCAATCAAATAATTTTGGGAACCCCAATTTTTCAAAAAATATTTCCTATCCAGAAATGGATACCCAAGGTATTATAGGCACTTTTGAAGGGCAAACAATTGAATTTTAGTTTATAACTAAATCTTTTTCAAGGATTTTAAATGAAATCAAAGATAGGTTGATGAATAAAAATCATTAAGTCAATTTTTTAAAACAAGAAATCTATACTCGTAATATTGAAGAGATTTTACGAAATCCCAAATTACAACAAAAAATAGATTTTCTAAAAAATCAGTTTTCGTTACAAATTTGTAGTGATCATCCTATGTCACGACCCAAATTTCACAAAGCCGTGATGGCAACTACACTATCCCCTAGTAGGTGAACCCTTCCCCTAACTACCTTAATTTTCTACTACATATATGTAAACACACTCCAACAGTTTAATTATTAAAATCAATGCAGAAGAAATACTTTTATTATAAGAAATTCCCAAAACCTGGTCTAGACTTGTACAAGAGAACAAGAAGTTTACAATTTGAAGTATATAATAGACTCACACTGGATACGACTTCTGTTTAAGAATAAGGAATAACATCAATCTAAGAAGAGACTCTGGGTTACAAGATCTCAAATAGCTCACCCAAACGCCTCTGACGAATGCCTGGAAACGGTCGCGAGACTCCGAGCATCACCTGAAAACAGCTCTACACTCCACAAAGAGTGTAGCAAGAGTAGTATGAGCACAACACAAGACTCGTAGGTATCATAGGCCGACAATGGTTAGTTCACGCATATAAACAAGAAGCAACTAACAAGTAAACAGATAAGTTATCAAACACAGTCACAAGTCTAGTAAATATGGAAGTCTTGCAGTAACGATAGTCACAAGGGATTTCAATATCTCAGGTTATAAGCCTAGGTGGAAATCTCTAAACCTCGAGTCCCTCTAAAATAAATACCTACAAACAACAACAACAACCCAATAATTCACCAATCAAGAATCAATCAGAGAATGTGCCATGCAATGACATGAATAATAATTCAAATGGAGTGCAATGTCGTGCTATGCAATGCAGTATTCACCTCTCACGCTCCACTCTCGTACACACATGCTATGGAAATGCCTCATAGTCATAACCCATGGGGGACCCGCGAAGTCCATGTACCACTCGTGCTCTCCGGCAGAAACCTCGGAGCCTATCAATTACTCTCAATCTCCGACAAAGACCTCGGAGTCTCTCTGTCACTCTCAATCTCCGGCAAAGACCTCGGAGTCTCTCTGTTGCTCTCAATCTCCGGCAAAGACCTCGGAGTCTCTCAATCACTCACCTCACCATCAGGACAACATAAGAGTAATATGGAAGCATGGCATGCATAATATCAGTCTCAACAATATGACCAATATGCAATCAACAAGTACAAGTCATATTATTGTCCACGGTTCAATCATCAATATTACCCTTCCCTTTCAAGAGATGAGTGAGCTAGTATGTGACAGAGATACAACTAGGTGATAATCACATCAAATAACACATGGAATATGGGATGCATGCCTCACATGAAATCAACCTCAATAATCACCGCAATCAAAGGTTCCACAGATTCATACTATGAAATGCAATTCAATATTCAATCTCTCAGCAATAACCTTCCTCTTCCATATGACAAGTAAAGAGACAATTATTTCAAGTGCATAAAATCACAACCATGAAAACAAGCCCACATAATAGTATCACAATAATAGCGATAAGCCCACATAACAGTATCACAATAATGACGAGAAGCCCACATAACAGCTCACAATACCAACCTAGCTGGAATTCACCTTCACACCATGCCTTGGCCTATCATTCTTTCCCCGTCAATCACTACCATCTACATACGTTTCGCTAACCAGAGTTTAGGCATAAAGCAAAATCGTAACCTACGTCAATGTCGAACAGGTGCCACGAACTCTCACGCCAAAGTTTGTCCCTTCTGAAGTGCTTCCGAACGGAAAAAGTCTATCAAATATATAATCTATGTTAGAATACGAATCTAAGAACACCCATATTGTTGTACTTATATTTGAAACCCAAAACGCACCCCGAAAAGTGACCTTGGGCCCACGAGGGCAAAATTGGAATTTTCTTTAAAAATCATTTTACCCATAACCCAAGGGTCCTATATTCAGAAAATTAGTCAATTCCATCCACAAATAGACTCTCAAATCGTAAATTCCCATTTCTTAAGACTATGACTCAAAATCTTCAATCACCCAAAAATCTTAACTTAGGATTAAAATCTCACTTTTCACAACTCAAATACCATGAATTTGAAGGGGTACAAATATAACTCAAAGAGGAAACATGAAAAATTAATTATAGTAGCTTGTTATCTCCATCAACTGTCCCGATAGTACCCAACAATAGAAAGTAGACATTACACAATTTGCTCCGATCCCCACGTTATGCCACTGATTCCTCTAAAATTAATAGTCATGCAAAATTTTCTTGGTTTAAATTCATCCCACTGTTAATCATTTTATCATTATTACTCAATAATGACATCCACAAACTATTGTTTCCTAACTCTATAATTTATAAAGAACCAAGCATGAACGGATTATGGTAAATCCAAGTAGAAGTTAACTTCTTTTCCTACCAAACAAAATATTTTAATACTCCAAGCCAATAGAAATATCTCAAAGCACCAATTCTAGATCCAAACTTAGATGTTTAACTGAGCTTCTTACCTAGAGCAAAGAGTCGACCCTCACTCCGTGGATTTGGTGTCCGATGGAGCCAGCTGCCTTCAAGGCTCCCTCTTGATTAAATCTTCTAATGCTATGACCCCCAATCATTAAGCCCTACGAACTTAATTCATTATCTTATATATAGGTCATATAATATAGGGAATTTTACATAAATGACTAAATTTTGGGGGTTTAAAATTTGTCATAGCTATAGTTTCAATATTTACATTGCGTAGCTACAGTTTCCCCGCTGTATTCAAAAAATGGCTCGCTGTATTCATAAAACGGCCTAGATGTATTCATGAATACAACGAATAATAAAATTTCAAAAATTCTTTTCACTATATTCAAGTCATATGTATTTAACTCAGCTGTATTCATGTCAAATGTATTTAACTCAGTTGTATTCATCTATAGCTACTTTTACATTGTATTCACTTTATTGTATTTAAAAATCAGTGGCATTCAAACAACATAAATACAAAAAATATTGCATTCAACTTGTTGCATACAAAATTTTTTTTAGTGAAGCCAGCAAGTAATACACTAAAAATTGAATACAAAAAACATAGATACACTAAAAATTAACAAAAACACTCAAAAAAACTGAATACAAAACAATAAAATGAATACAATCTAAAAAATTAACCAAAAAACTCAAAAATAATAAATACACTGAATTGTATGCTAAAAAAAATTAATGAATACACTCATAAAAGAAACACTATTTTCCAGATCTACGACCGGATCTGGAATTACCGGCGGCGAGACGGCGGATACATACTTCTTTGTTGCCTCCCAATTTTTGCTCTACAGCTCTTACTTATTTTGGCTGGACCGCAGCTTAAGAAGGTTCACATGAACCAACTGCCGCATATCTTCATTAGTCTAGTTAAGCTATCTGTATTGGTGTTGCCCTGTGCACTTACCCTTTGTTGAGTATTTTCTGCCTTGGTCTTTTTGCCATCATCGCCGTCAGTGAGGGGAAGAGAGAGAAGCTGTCGCCGGAGACACTCGCCGGAGAAGATGACCGGTTGGTTGGTGGTCGGAGCTCATTCGCCGGAGCTCCGGGCACTGAGAGCAGTAAGATAAAAAAAAATTATAAATAATAATAAGGGAGTATTCTACCTTAAGTATATATGTGGCTATTAATTATATTTAACATACTACTCTTAGCTATAAGATGTAATTAGTTTAAACTATAGCTATTAAATATAAATATGTACTATAGTTAGTTATGCCATGTAGAATTCCCTATAATATAGGATATTAAATTAATTATGGGCTTGGCCCATTAACCACCAACTAAAATAATTGTTCAAAATAATCTTTTTACTCAACCAATATGTATAAGGTAAAAATTGACCTACTTAGTAAAATACATTATTCACCAACTTATACCTTATATAAGTGCAAATAAAATTCCTATGAATAAATTATTCACACACATTAAATAGATAAATTCTATAAATTACCCGTCAATTATATAATCGTACCACCTATCCCTGCAAGTCAAGAATATCATTTCCAAGCCACGGAAAGGCTAATTTGGGGAAAAGACTCCAAAACACCAAAATAACCAAATGGGTCGTTACATCCTAATGCTTTTTGGGAGAGAAAAAAACATATTGTTACTCTTCCATATAAAGAAACTTTTTCAGAAGAAAATATTCCTACTAAAGCAAGACCATGTGAAATTAATTTTGAATATTTAGAATTTTGTAAAAATGAGATTTCTTCTCTTTTATAAAAGGGTCTTATAAGATCTTCAAGATCTCCATGGTCATGCACAACTTTTTATGTTAATAAACATACTGAACAGGAACGTGGAGTTTTTAGATTAGTTATTAATGATAAACCTCTTAATAAGGTTATGCTTAGTTGGATGATCCTGAAAATTTAAATAAGGATTTTTGGGCGAAAAGTATGGCCAAGTGGCCTATTTTTGTCCATAGAATTCTAAATGCTTAGTTGGATGATCTTGAAAATTTGGATAGCGATTTTTGGGGAGGAAAAGTACGGCTAAGTGGCCTATTTTTGTCCATAAAATTCTAATTGCTTAGTTGGATGATTTTTGAAAAATTGAATAAGGATTTTGGGGGGAAAAGCTATGGCCACATTGCCTATTTTTGCCCATGGAATTCTAAATTGGCTTGCCTACAAATAGAAGGAATTGACATTAAGAAAAGGGGACACTTTTTTTTTTTGGGGGGGGGGGGGGGATGGGGTGGGAACATTTTGGAGAGAAAACAAAAGGGGGAATCTTCTTTTTCTATTTTGGGAAAAAGAGAGAAAAAAGAAAAAAAAAAGAAAAAAATGAGAAAAAAGAGAAAAACGAAAAGAAAAAAAAAAAGAGTTCAAATTTGGCATTCTAAAAGCTAAAGTTTGATTTATATATTCAAAGCTTAGAAACAAAAGATAGAAATATAAGATATACATATAGAAAAAGAGGGAAAAAAAGAATTTTAAAAGAAAAGGGTTTTAAAGATTTGTGAAGTGTTTGGTGTTTGAAGAAGATTGAACCAATCCTCATTTTGATCTTTAGGTTGCCCTATCAAAAGGTAACCTCTTATTCTATCCTTTATTTCATTTCTAGTTACGATTATATATTTATTATGATACTTGTGTTAGTTAAAAATAATTCTTTGCTAGCTTAGTCTTGTTTGATGATTAAGTGGATATTATGTGAATTTGATACCATTTGAAAAAATAAAAATAAATTAGAAGTTTAATTTAGACAATGTTAAGTGATTTTAGGTTAGTTAAATTGATATCCTTTATTTCATTTCTAGTTATGATTATATATTTATTATGATACTTGTGTTAGTTAAAAATAATTCTTTAGAAGTTTGATTTAGACAATATTAAGTGATTTTAGGTTAGTTAAATTGAATAAAAAAAAGGAAAAACTCCATCCTTTATTTCATTTTAAGTTATGATTATATATTGTTTATGATGCTTGTGTAGTTGAAAAGGATTAGGTGCTAGGCTAACTTTGTTTACATGATTAAGTGAGTATCCTATGGATTTATTATTATTTCAAAAAATGAAAATAAATTGGAAGTTTGATTTAGACAATGTTAAATGATTTTAGGTCAGTTAAATCGATAAAAATAAGAAAAAGAGATTTCATCCCTTATTTCGTTTTAAGTTATGATTATATGTTATTTCTGATGCTTGTGTAGTTGAAAAGGACTATGTTCTAGCCTAACTTTGTTTACATGATTAAGTGAGTATCCTATGGATTTATTACTATTTTTGACAATGTTAAGTGATTTTAGGTTAATTACAATTGATAAAAATAAGGAAAAAAAAAATAGTGGCTTAAGTTAAAATTTTGACATTGTGTTGCTAGGTTTAGTGTGATTTATTCATTCTTTGTTAGCTTTTGATATAAAGAAAACAAAAACCTTAGTTCTTGTGAGTTTGTTACTAATTCATAGCAATCATTGGGCCTTTTGTATAAATTGTCCTTTTATTTATAAGTATGATAATTGCGGGCTTAGCTTAAAAGTAATGTAATTCATTTTTTTAGCTTTGTAAATTAAATAATTAACCTCGGCCTATTACTAATGCTTTGTACACCTATCTTTTGTGACCTCCCCAAATTGTTGGTGGATCTTTCGAGGCCCACTAACATTTCTAAATCGAGTCAACCCCTATCATGGAAGGACTAAGGCATTGGAGCATAATTTGGAGCAAAAATATTTATTTATGCATTTTTCTATTGAGCTTGGTCGGCCCAATTCCCTACTCTTTATATTATTTACTTGATTATATATATGTATGCTTGTATATTAATTGGAACCGTGAATGAGATTAGCACGACTAAGAGTTGCTAAAATTGATTTTCAAAATTTATCTAAAAAAAAAAACTGTTTAGGCAAATTTAGGATTGCTGATAATTTTGGGGATTTTTGATACCTTTGGTATGATTTTGAACTTATAGGCAAACTTTAGGGCTACTATGATTGATTTGAAACTTGAGTTGGAAAAGATGTTTTGTAAACTTGAATTATCATTTTGGGTGAACTGTTTTGACTATTAAAAACGCTAATGAGTTAACTTTGAGACTTTTTGTAAAGATTAAAACCAAGAATTGGATATAAAAGTTCTGAAAATATGGCTAATCTATGGAGTACATTAGTATGCCAATAAAAACTATTTTCAAAAACTATTTTCTATACTTAAAAACATTTTTTTAAAAAAAAATATTTTTCTAAACTCGGGTGGGCTTACGTAGTGTTCTATTTGGGTTAATGCCTTCGGGTTTTAACCTAGGTGTTCTAATCCGAAATCCAAAAAACGCTCAATTTTGAGCAAAACTCTATCCTTTTTTGTTTCTTGAAAAGGAGTATTTTTGGCATGAATGTGTAACGACCCATTTGGTCGTTTAGCACTTTTAGGCATAATATTCCTAAAACACCCTTTTCGTGGTCAAATCTTCTTGTCTATAGTCGCGATAACGGTGATTCGGTTATTTAATTGACGAGTTTTAGTCCTCATTTGACATGCGAGGACGAATGTTCTAAAGGAGGGGAGAATGTCACACTCCATAATAATCCTTGCTACTTGTATTAAAACAAGAAAGAATGAGTTAAGAAGGTTCAAGGAAAGTTAATCGAGTTAGTAAGAATATCGTTATAAATATGGTTGTCTTAAGTATCTCGAGGTGACACAGTAACCTAAAGGATTTGAAATCGCGTTATGAGTATGTATATGAGGTAATGTGAGTGACCTTTTAAAGTATTTGAGATTATTAGTAATGATATAGAAGATGGGCAAAAGATAGGAATATACTTTTTCGATTGGAGTTTCGTCGAAGCTTTGTGAGTTCTACTTATGGTTATTGTGATTCTACGGACCCTTCGAGACATGTATATGAATTGTTATGGAGGTAAATGACTGTGTATATGTATGTATAAGAGGTTACATGAGGTTGGAAGAGGATTAGAAGTTAAACGAAATGAATCGGAACAATTTCGTAAAATCTCGGACCCGATTTTAGCCTATATTGTAGGAGGCATATCTCCTAGTATATGAGGAGTTTTAAGGTGTTTCAAAAGCCTAAAATTAAGTTCATCGAGTCTAGTTTGCAACGCAACAAACAGCTCGTCAAAATGATATCGGGGTAAGGAGATATGGATGATTCAAGTCGGGCTGAGTATTAAGACTATCTCAAGATACAAAGTAGAGACTTTAACTTCCGATTTCGTTTGAAGTCACAATTTATCTACAAATTTTGTTTGGTATAGAAGCATTAATGGAAATTAGGAACTACTTAATCGTGGTGTTAAGTTAAAATTAGTGGCAACAATGAGCCAATATGAACATTAACATGCCATGTCCAAAAGATGACTCAAAGTCATCTTAAATAAGACTACTATGGGAGACATACAAATATACATTTAAATGTGATTCATCCACTACACTTACATTATATTGTGGACAACCAAATTGAAAGAAAGGAGTGTGGAATTCAGCCAAGTGACTGAAAATAAGGCATCCATGTGAAGCATGCATTTGAATATTTAAGCATCTACTACTTTATGAAAGTATACATTGTTTTAGGAGGACATAACATGGTGGAGGGATCATTTCACATTAAATATTGCTCATTCATCTTGGCATAATTACAATGGACAAAGGATGGTGTATGAATCATTCACCACACATACAATTGTCTTGTAAACAATTGAAAAGAAAGAAGAAAGGAGAAACAAGAAGGTGAGGCTTGGCCACACTTGGCCTAAAGTTGTAGAAAAAAATGGAATTTTAAGTGTAAAGTTAATGGAGTGACTCATGCCATAAGTGGAGCATGTGACCAACTTGTAGGCATCAAAGTTGAACCAAATAATGACTAAGGAATCAGCCATTACATTCATTTCAACTTCACAACAAAGAAAGAAAACCTAGAGAGGGAAAGAGGAGCTTTCGGCCAAGGGGCTGATTTTTGAGCCCTTTGAGTCTTGATCCAAAAATTATCTTCCAAGGTGTTTCAACCCTTTAGAAGGTCCCTAAAACGTGAAGATAGTCTTTGGAGCAACAAGAACCATTTCCATCTCAAGTCACCAACTCTAGCCAAGTAGAGAAGTCAAGTTGTCAAGGTAAGATCTAACTTTCTTTTCATGTATTAAGGGTGATGTAGATGTGTGAATATAAGTTGTATGCATGAAATAAGGTGTGTTGATGTTGGAACATGATGGTAGTTATGGGGTTATATGTGTTGATGTTGAAGTATGGTTGTAACTTGACGAACATGAATCGCATGCATAAAATCATGAAAGTTGGTGTTGGAATGTTAGTTGGCCGTAAGGGACTGTTTTGGTGGAATTAATGGACTGATTTTATTTAATAAATATGATTGTTATTATCATGAATTTTATGATGTAAATGAAGGTGTTTAATGGTTGGAGTTGAAACTAAAGTCATTTGTGAGTTGTTATAAGGATTATAAAAATGACGATATGCGTAGTTGCGTATGAATTGATGTTGTACTTGTCGTGTGGATAGCTGGTCATAACTTACTGAAATTATATGAAAAGAAGACATGAAATGATGTATAAAAATCGCATGTGGTTGGCTTAGTATGTTCGTAAACGTTTGCAAGAATTCCGAACATCGTTATGTTGTCGGTTAGAGGCTTGTTTTGGACATGTTGTGGTAGTGGACTGTTTTGGACTTGTGTTTTCATTAAGTTGGAAAGAATAATTATAAGTTAAGAGTATACATCATATTGTATGTTGGATGGGCTGTTATAAGTTGTTACATGCAAACGTTAAGGCTACAAACTAATAAAAGTAACTTGAGAATGTCGAAGCCGTATGTGAATCGTTATTGCATGTTATGAATGTAGGTACATTTAGAATATTGTGTGGGCTGTCCGGATTGGTATTGAACACATAATTATTGATGTTGTATTGGTAGTATGTGGTTGGTTTAGATACGAGAAAACATCGCCTAAACATCTAGAAAGGAGTTACTAACGTTAGAATACGTTTGAATCTCCCCGTAGCTTAATCATAGTTGTTGGCGTCTTAATATAGGTTGAAGTATTATTGGGTAGCGTACACATATTGTGTGACGAATAAGCACTAAAGACCTTGTCCGATCGGAAGCACTTCGAAGGAAAAAGCTTTGGCGTGAAAGTTCGTGACACACCGGCATTGAGGTAGGTTACGGTTTACTTTATGTCTAGACTCCGGTTAGCGAAACGTATGTAAATAGTAGTGATTGACGGGGAAAGCATGATAGGCCTTCGGGCATGGTGTGGAGGTAAATTCCATCTAGGTTGGTATTGCCCGTATGGGCTTGTCGCCATTATTGTGATGCGTTATGTGGGCTCGTCGCCATTATTACGATATTATTATGTGGTATCATTGTATTGTGATTTCATGTATTTGATATAATTCTCTCTCTCTCTGTTCTCCCGCCGGTCATATGGAAGAGGAAGGTTATTCCGAGAATTGAATATTGAATTGCAATTCCTAGTATGAATCTATGGAACCTATGATTGCGGTGATTATTGAGGTTGATTCCATGCGAGGCATGCATCCCATATTCTATGTGCTATGTGATGTAATTATCACCTAGTTGTATCTTTATCACATACTAGCTCCCTCACCTTATGAAAGGGAAGGGTAATATTGATGATTGAGCCGTGGGCAATAATATGACTTGTACTTGTTTATTGCATATTGGTGATATAATTGAGACCGATATCATGCATGACATGCTTTCATATTACTCTTATGTTGTTATAATGGTGAGAGAGTGATTGAGAGACTCCGAGGTTTTTGTCGGAGATTGAGAGTGACGAGAGAGACTCCGAGGTTTTAGCCGGAGATTGAGAGTGACGGAGAGAGACTCAGGGACTTTTACGCCGGAGATTGTGAGTGTTTGTTGCCCGAGGTTTCTTGCCGGGAACGATGGAGTGTCCGATGCCCGAGGTCTTTGCCGGGATCGTGAGAGTGCTCGTGATCCGAGGTTATATTCCTGGAGCGAGTGGTACATGGACTTCGCGGGTCCCCATGGGTCATGACTATGAGGCATTGCCATAGCATGTGTGTGTACGGGAGTGGAGTGTGAGAGGTGACTACCGCATTGCATAACATTTGCATAGCACGACATTGCATTGCATAGCACTCCATTTGAATGGTCATTCATGTCATTGCATGGCACATTCTCTCGATTGATTCTTGATTTGTGAATTACCGAGTTGTTGTTTGTGAGTATTTATTTTAAAGGTTGGATGGAATCGAGGTTTATAGAATTCTCCCTAGGCTTATAATCGAGATATTGAGATCCCCGTGACTATCGTTAATGCAAGACTTTCTCATGTGCTAGATGTGTGACCGTGTTTGATTACTTATCTCGCTTACTTGTTAGTTGCTTCTTGTTTATATGCGTGAACTAACCATTGTCGGCCTATGATACCTACGAGCCTAGTGTTGTGCTCATACTACTCTTCTACACTCATTTCCGGTGTAGAGTTATTTTCAAAGGTGATGTTCGGAGTCTCACGACCGTTTCGAGGCATTCGTCAAAGACGTTTGGGTGAGCTATTGCAACCCGAGTCTCTCCTTAGATTTCTGTTGTTCTCATCCTTAAACGAAGTCGTATCCGGTTTGAGTCGTTATCTATTCAAATTGTAAACTTCTTAGAAGCTCTTTAATGAGTCTAGACCAGATTTTGGAAATTTCTTATAATAAAAGTATTTATTCCGCATGTTGTATCAAATTAAGGTAGTTATCGAAGGGTTCGCCCACCGTGAGGGTTAGTGTGGGTGCCCGCATGATCCGTGATTTGGGTCGTGACAAGTTGGTATCGAGCTTAGGTTACCGGCATAAGTACAAGAGCAATGTCTAGTAGAGTCCTACTTATGGGTGTGTTGCGCGCCACACTTATAATTGGGAGGCTATGGGATATCTAGGAAACTTGATTCTTTCATTATTTCGTGCTACTTCATTCAAATTGGTATCTAGTTGATCCCAATTGGTATACGAACTTCTCTTTGTTTTACTTTCTCCGGATGATGGGAACTCATCCTTAAATTCTTGCGCGAACGGTTGTTTCCGACATGTACAAAGATACGAGTTGTGTTGTCCTAATTTAGATGCGTGACTAAGTTCGGTTTCTAGATATGACCTAAGGTTTCAGTGTGGAGTCGTGGTTAGGCTCGTTATTGTGAGGTTGGTTGAAGAGATGGGAGAGGCGATTCATAGGTCATAGGATCTCCATAATTATAGTATTGGGTTTTCTCGGAAGGCGCGCGAGTGCATTTATGGCTTAATGAGAGCGATTTATTTGATGATATGATCAGTTTTGGGAAGCGTATAGCAAAGTAAGAGTTCTTATGGTATTTTGGCAAGAGTGTTATTTTGATGATGTGACAAATGCGAAAAGAAAAAAAAATACTCAGATAAATCAATCTTCACTATAGGAACTAAATAATTGGTATCGATACGTTTATGAGATAAGTTGCAAAGTGTGCGTGTGCACAAATTGTATAGGCTATGAAATGTGAGTTGGCTTAAATTTGATTAGTATTGTGATAGTTAATATAATTAGTGGTTGTGAGTTCGTTCGAAAATGGTTTTCTCGATAGAAATCGGGTTGCGTGTTACTTATGATAAGTGAAGTCTAGTGGAATGTATTAAATAGTGTTCATTCACTTGTAAAGTGTGTTCGTGGGTTCACTTAGCATCTTCGAGGTTAGTGATGATAGGGGGAATTGTTGAAGCCAAGAGTGTTGATTCGTGGGCATTTTCATAGTGGGTTGGTATTAGGGTAGTGTTAAAGTCGTATAGGCGTTGGTCCGTCGAACTTGTCGTAGGCTAATGGGAGCCGTGATCGACAATTAGAAACAACTCTTGTGTTGGACAAGGATGGAGGTGTAGTTGAAGGATTATCGGGTCGCATCTAAGTTTTCGAATGAGAATTATCGGAAAGTTGGGCAAAGGTTAAATCTTGAGGATTTCTTTGATTTTGAATACAATGACTTAGGGTTGACCAAAGGCCAAAAAAAAAAAAAAAAATAAAAAAAAAAAAAAAAAAAAAAAAAATATACCCGGTTAGTTAGATGTGTATGGTTCGGTATAGTTAAGTAAGGGGTTGGTTATTCATACGTGAGCACCTTTTTGAGGACTATTGAATAAGGCAGTGGGTCAATGGAATTATTTACTATGAACGAATGATCATGGTGTGACTAGTACTAATGGTGAAAGACTTTTAGATATCGGTGATCACGTTAGTGAACTTATGAACTAAGGTAAAAGGGGAATTATTTCCATTAAGGACTTTTGGCAAGGGTACTTCGACGAAAGAATATGAGAATATTAACGAAAGTTTGAGCGGCGATCGGTCGTTTTGAAAATCGATCCTCTTTTTTGATGTATCGTCCATTCTAGAAGCGCTCGTAGTATTTATTTTGATCCGCTTGCAAAATTTGAAGTCAACGTATATCATTTGATTCACTTGGGCAGTAAGGTTTCACTATGAAAATTTTGGAATTTAAATTATTTGGATAAATTATTTATTTTGGGGAAACGTGTTTCGATTGAACCGTTAGATCCGTATCGTAATTTCGAGGCCGTAGCAACAAGTCTCCTCGCGTTTCGCCATCGTATGAGGGAGATATGACAATTTTACTAAAGGAATTCACTGCTAGTTTTTCTGGTGTAATTTTGCTTAAAAGTTGCGAAATTGCTACTGAAATTCGTATAAAAAATTCAGCTTTTCCAAAAACTTTAAACCACCATATCTCATTCATTATAAGGTCAAATTGAGTGATTCAAAAGCCTAACTTGAGTGAAATTTCACAAGGTATCCGTTGGAAGCATCAAAAGCGAGTTTTGGGATCAGTTGGCACGAGAAACGAGGTAGAACAGCTGGGCATTTTTGTTATTAATGTTGCTTTGGGGTTTCTCATAATATTGAAAGCTTGGACTTAGGAGAATTCAAAGGCGTTCTCCAAGTTCTTTCAATAGAGTAAGGTCTAAACCATAATATAGGTATTTCCCCTTGATTCAATTCCTTAGTTTAAACTTTAATCCGGAATTTCTAAAGTAGAAATTGGGGTTTATCCATGAAAAGTGGGTTGTGGATTCCGTTGAGTTAAAGTATGATTAAATTAATGGGTTACGTTAGTACTTGGTAGTGATTTAAGGTACTATGGTCGCAAGAGGTTATAGGGTGATCGGATGGTGTCCTACGAACTTGGCTGCGGAAAGAGTATTCGGGGTATGCTTCTGCATTGTGATTTGGAGGTAAGTAAGACTTAGAATTAGCAAGGTCGGGTTATGAGTGGATCGGCTTGTTGGGATCGCTTAAGGTTGCTCCGCTAAAGCAAGGAGTCTTTCCCGACAAGAGTATGTTGTGGTTTCGGGTTGGTCTTCATGTATTCCTAAGGAGTCGTGGTACGAAGAAAATTTAAGAATGGTGAAAGAAGGGTTAGTGGAATCGAGAATACTTTACCGAGCTTCGAGTGGGCAAGGTTTGCGTCTTATTCTAAGGTTGTGTGGTTCTAAGGAAAATTGTGGGGCCTATCGATAACATTCATAGGTTTGGTTATATAGGATTAGAACATTTTGACAAAAGCGTGCTTATATTCGAAAACCGAGGATGGGGGAAAATTTGAATTTGGAAATATGAAAATTAGGTCTTTTATCTAAGTTGAGGGAGTTCCGGCTAGTAAGGCGAGAGAGAAATGTTTATGATGCATTCGTAGAGGTTTCCCGCATTGTCCTATTAAAGATTCTTTAGTTACCGTCGGCGTTCATTCTCTGCATGTCGCTTCGAGGACGAGCGATTGTTTAATTGGTATACGATGTAACGACCCATTTACCGTTTAGCACTTTTAGGCATAATATTCCTAAAACACCCTTTTCGTGGTCAAATCTTCCGTCTATAGTCTCATATAACGGGTGATTCGGTTATTTAATTGACGAGTTTTAGTCCTCATTTGACATGCGAGGACGAATGTTCTAAAGGAGGGGGAGAATGTCACACTCCATAATAATCCTTGCTACTTGTATTAAAACAAGAAAGAATGAGTTAAGAGAAGGTTCAAGGAAAGTTAATCGAGTTAGTAAGAATATCGTTATAAATATGGTTGTCTTAAGTATCTCGAGGTGACACAGTAACCTAAAGGATTTGAAATCGCGTTATGAGTATGTATATGAGGTAATGTGAGTGACCTTTTAAAGTATTTGAGATTATTAGTAATGATATAGAAGATGGGCAAAGATAGGAATATACTTTTTCGATTGAGTTTCGTGAAGCTTTGAGTTCTACTTATGGTTATTGTGATTCTACGGACCCTTCGAGACATGTATATGAATTGTTATGGAGGTAAATGACTGTGTATATGTATGTATAAGAGGTTACATGAGGTTGGAAGAGGATTAGAAGTTAAACGAAATGAATCGGAACAATTTCAAAAATCTCGGACCCGATTTTAGCCTATATTGTAGGAGGTATATCTCCTAGTATATGAGGAGTTTTAAGGTGTTTCAAAAGCCTAAAATTAATTTCATCGAGTCTAGTTTGCAACGCAACAAACAGCTACGTCAAAATGATATCAGGGGGGTAAGGAGATATGGATGATTCAAGTCGGGCTGAGTATTAAGACTATCTCAAGATACAAAGTAGAGACTTTAACTTCCGATTTCGTTTGAAGTCACAATTTATCTACAAATTTTGTTTGGTATAGAAGCATTAATGGAAATTAGGAACTACTTAATCGTGTGTTAAGTTAAAATTAGTGGCAACAATGAGCCAATATGAACATTAACATGCCATGTCCAAAAGATGACTCAAAGTCATCTTAAATAAGACTACTATGGGAGACATACAAATATACATTTAAATGTGATTCATCCACTACACTTACATTATATTGTGGACAACCAAATTGAAAGAAAGGAGTGTGGAATTCAGCCAAGTGACTGAAAATAAGGCATCCATGTGAAGCATGCATTTGAATATTTAAGCATCTACTACTTTATGAAAGTATACATTGTTTTAGGAGGACATAACATGGTGGAGGGATCATTTCACATTAAATATTGCTCATTCATCTTGGCATAATTACAATGGACAAAGGATGGTGTATGAATCATTCACCACACATACAATTGTCTTGTAAACAATTGAAAAGAAAGAAGAAAGGAGAAACAAGAAGGTGAGGCTTGGCCACACTTGGCCTAAAGTTGTAGAAAAAAATGGAATTTTAAGTGTAAAGTTAATGGAGTGACTCATGCCATAAGTGGAGCATGTGACCAACTTTGTAGGCATCAAAGTTGAACCAAATAATGACTAAGGAATCAGCCATTACATTCATTTCAACTTCACAACAAAGAAAGAAAACCTAGAGAGGGAAAGAGGAAGCTTTCGGCCAAGGGGCTGATTTTTGAGCCCTTTGAGTCTTGATCCAAAAATTATCTTCCAAGGTGTTTCAACCCTTTTAGAAGGTCCCTAAAACGTGAAGATAGTCTTTGAGCAACAAGAACCATTTCCATCTCAAGTCACCAACTCTAGCCAAGTAGAGAAGTCAAGTTGTCAAGGTAAGATCTAACTTTTTTTCATGTATTAAGGGTGATGTAGATGTGTGAATATAAGTTGTATGCATGAAATAAGGTGTGGTGATGTTGGAACATGATGGTAGTTATGGGGTTATATGTGTTGATGTTGAAGTATGGTTGTAACTTGACGAACATGAATCGCATGCATAAAATCATGAAAGTTGGTGTTGGAATGTTAGTTGGCCGTAGGACTGTTTTGGTGGAATTAATGGACTGATTTTATTTAATAAATATGATTGTTATTATCATGAATTTTATGATGTAAATGAAGGTGTTTAATGGTTGAGTTGAAACTAAAGTCATTTGTGAGTTGTTATAAGGATTATAAAAATGACGATATAGCGTAGTTGCGTATGAATTGATGTTGTACTTGTCGTGTGGATAGCTGGTCATAACTTACTGAAATTATATGAAAAGAAGACATGAAATGATGTATAAAAATCGCATGTGGTTGGCTTAGTATGTTCGTAAACGTTTGCAAGAATTCGAACATCGTTATGTTGTCGGTTAGAGACTGTTTTGGACATGTTGTGGTAGTGGACTGTTTTGGACTTGTGTTTTCATTAAGTTGGAAAGAATAATTATAAGTTAAGAGTATACATCATATTGTATGTTGGATGGGCTGTTATAAGTTGTTACATGCAAACGTTAAGGCTACAAACTAATAAAAGTAACTTGAGAATGTCGAAGCCGTATGTGAATCGGTATTGCATGTTATGAATGTGGCTGTTTAGAATATTGTGTGGGCTGTCCGGATTGGTATTGAACACATAATTATTGATGTTGTATTGGTAGTATGTGGTTGGTTTAGATACAAGAGAAAACATCGCTAAACATCTAGAAAGGAGTTACTAACGTTAGAATACGTTTTGAATCTCTCAGCTTAATCATAGTTGTTGGCGTCTTAATATAGGTTGAAGTATTATTGGGTAGCGTACACATATTGTGACGAATAAGCACTAAAAGACCTTGTCGATCGGAAGCACTTCGGAAAGGAAAAGCTTTGGCGTGAAAGTTCGTGACACTGTTGACGTGAGGTAGAGTTACGGTTTACTTTATGTCTAGACTCTAGGTTAGCGAAACGTATGTAAATAGTAGTGATTGACGGGAAAGCATGATAGGCCTTCGGCATGGTGTGGAGGTAAATTCCATCTAGGTTGGTATTGCCGAGTTATGTGGGCTTGTCGCCATTATTGTGATATTGTTATGTGGGCTCGTCGCCATTATTACGATATTGTTATGTGAGCCGTCATTGTATTGTGATTTCATGTATTTGATATAATTCTCTCTCTCTCTTGTTCTCCCGCTGGTCATATGGAAGAGGAAGGTTATTATGAGAATTGAATATTGAATTGCAATTCCTAGTATGAATCTATGGAACCTATGATTGCGGTGATTATTGAGGTTGATTCCATGCGAGGCATGCATCCCATATTCTATGTGCTATGTGATGTAATTATCACCTAGTTGTATCTTTATCACATACTAGCTCCCTCACCTTATGAAAGGAAGGGTAATATTGATGATTGAGCCGTGGGCAATAATATGACTTGTACTTGTTTATTGCATATTGGTGATATAATTGAGACCGATATCATGCATGACATGCTTTCATATTACTCTTATGTTGTTATAATGGTGAGGAGAGTGATTGAGAGACTCGAGGTTTTTGCCGAGATTGAGAGACAGAGAGACTCCGAGGTTTCGCCGAGATTGAGAGTGAGCGAGAGAGACTCCGAGGTTTCGCCGGAGATTGTGAGTGTTTGTTGCCCGAGGTTTCTTGCCGGGAACGATGGAGTGTCCGATGCCCGAGGTCTTTGCCGGATGCGTGAGTGTGCTCGTGATCCGAGGTTATATTCCGGAGCGAGTGGTACATGGACTTCGCGGGTCCCCCATGGGTCATGACTATGAGGCATTGCCATAGCATGTGTGTACGGAGTGGAGTGTGAGAGGTGACTACTGCATTGCATAACATTTGCATAGCACGACATTGCATTGCATAGCACTCCATTTGAATGGTCATTCATGTCATTGTATGGCACATTCTGATTGATTCTTGATTTGTGAATTCGAGTTGTTGTTTGTGAGTATTTATTTTAAAGGTTGGATGGAATCGAGGTTTATAGAATTCTCCCTAGGCTTATAATCCGAGATATTGAGATCCCTTTGCGACTATCGTTAATGCAAGACTTTCTCATGTGCTAGATGTGTGTATCGTGTTTGATTACTTATCTGCTACTTGTTAGTTGCTTCTTGTTTATATGCGTGAACTAACCATTGTCGGCCTATGATACCTACGAGCCTAGTGTTGTGCTCATACTACTTTGCTACACTCATACCGAGTGTAGAGTTATTTTCGAGTGATGTTCGGAGTCTCACGACCGTTTCGAACGCATTCGTCAAAGACGCTTTGGGTGAGCTATTGCAACCCGTGAGTCTCCTTAGATTACCGTTGTTCTCTATCCTTAAACGAAGTCGTATCCGGTTGAGTACATATCTATTCAAATTGTAAACTTCTTAAGCTCTTGTATGAGTCTAGACCAGATTTTGGAAATTTCTTATAATAAAAGTATTTATTCCGCATGTTGTATCAAATTAAGGTAGTTATACGGGGTTCGCCACCGGTGAGGGTTAGTGTGGGTGCCCGCATGATCCATGATTTGGGTCGTGACAGAATGACTGATTCTATTTGCGAAAATATGAAACAAAAGCTGTTTTTTATCACAAGCAATTTATATTTACAAAGGCATATTATTAGAACCCGTAGGTTAACTGTATTTTACGGATCCTTAATACCGGGATGCCTAACACCTTCCCCGGGGGATCACCAGAACCCTTACCCATACTTTGATTAGATTAGGATTCTTTTAAGACTTAACTGCTTTAAATGAACCCTTTTCGCACTGGTTTTTCCTAATTTCTTAAAAATTAGGTGGCGACTCTAAAATAAGTCCATTTACAAAGACCATCCAAGTAGAAGTATATTTTTTTCCTTTTTCCCGGTACGATTGATAACTGTACTTCCCCAGGATACTTTTCTTTTTAAATAAGGTAAGTGCAAATACGAATCGGAAAAAATAGAACCACTACAATGGGTTTACAAGAGTTGGTCTATGTAATCACATTTATTATTTTGATCCTGGAATTTTGTCTTAAAACCCAAGTTGCTTATATAATATGAGAATAACATTTGTCATGGGCTTAGGCCCAAATTACACCCTTTTTTCCTAAAAACACGATTAAGGTTTGCTGAGCTTTGGCCCAAAAATCTCTTATTTTTCTTCAGTTCCTGGGCCAAGCCCAAAACATATTTTTTTTTTTTCTAAAAATTTTGGTTAAGTGGGGCCTAAAATGTGATCTTTTGGGGTTGGGCCTTACCCCTCAAAACTCTATGATTTGCCTTAGTCACTTCCGGAAAAAATAACGTGGATATTTCAATACATGTGGATTACGTATACATATGCCTAAAACTATTTTTATCTGATTTTTAGTTTAAAAGGACATAACTCATTTTTTGTAAAGCATATTATTTACACACAGTTCTGAAAACCCATTTTTTGCCTGGACTAAAAATAGGAATTTTGAAAAACTTATAACTGGAAAAGGCGTTTTTCTTAGTTTTGCAAAGATAAAGTCTAATTCAAGGAAAAGATGATAGCAAAACATTTTTTTTCCTGTAAAGATGGAACTGATCCCTTTTTATTCCCTTACTACACTAGTCATTTTTATTCTCTTGAAAAATGTTTACACTAATCCGGGTTTTGAAAATCTCATTAGGGCCTAAGGTCTAACTAAACGGCAAATGCACCGTTCACCTAACATGCCTAATTCAAATGTAAAGTATTCCAATAATAATGTGAGTTTATACAAATACAACATTTCAACCAAAAAAAGGGAAATTTGCACGCTGAAATTAAAGGGGAAAAGGAGATAAGTTGGGGGTATACCAAACCCCTTAAAAAGCCATTTTTACACATGGTTGGGCCTTTGTGCCATTCTCACCCATGGCTGGGCCTTCAATAATATTAGCTTCCCTTTCTTGGACTTAATAGTTTTGAAAGAATATTCAAAGGCCCAACAGGCTAGTTGGATTCTGGCCCAAGTGGCCGTGCAGTAGGAGGGAAAAAGAAAAGGAATTGAATTAGTATATGTTTGGTGGGTGTAGTACTATCAGAATACATATATATACGTATACATGTACATCCCCATTTTAAATCTATGTTTGATGAACCTAATCCTAACATAATACACACACACACACACACACACACACACACACACACACACACACACACATATACATTCCCCATTTGATTGCAGGTGCACAACTAAAGACATAATTATATATTATTGCTTCACTGGAAACGTCAAATCACACCATACCAGTGGGAAAGGTTGTCACCACCCTTATTCCTGACACCGCACAAGTTTCAAGGGTTTTCATGAACCCCAGGCATGGCTGGATATCGGGGAGTGGCTAGTCCTATCCCCTAAAACCTCCTTAAACTCTCAAAAACAAAATCAATGTTGCCGCAGTATACAACCATAGTCTCAAAGCTGTGTACAAGTATTAGCTTATGGGAAGTATTTTAAATACAAGTAACTTTTAAATGAATTTAGAATCAGGACAAAAGACTGAGACAAGTATTGTAATGTAATGATACACATACAATATATATAACACTTTCAGAATACTTAGTCAAATAAGTGGCCCAAACAAGTCATACTCTTTTATTTGCATATACATCTTGTCTATGATTGGCCTATTTTTCTTCTAGGTATACACACAGTATACCTATGATATACACATGGTACGTGTATATCAAGTGTATACCATGTGTATACTCCCCTTCCTTTTATTAACCTGTATATAATCTGTGTCTGCCCACAGTCTTATATGTCCAACTCTTATACAAAAGCCAAAGCTAATCAGAGTCCAACTCTAACTCTTGTGCACATCAAATAAATGATTTATCAACTTCACATATTAGCAGCTCTTATAGTAAGAAATTAGAACTTGTTTAAGGTGATCACAGAAGCACAATAGAAGGGTATAAACAAAGGGGAAGATTCCACAACTTGCAATCACCCAATAATAGAACTGGAACATCAAGAAGCCTAGACCAAACAACATCAAGTGAAACTGGGACATTCCAGTTTCATATTCTCAGGAAAGGACCACAGAAAGAATCTTTGTTTTAATAGAATAGTAGTAAGAACACATTAACCCAAAGCTTCATGCTAGTTACCACTTAAGGTATACAGGGGAATGGGTCAACTATATGTGTCTCAACAAATCCCAAAAAAGAGATGGCATAAAGTTCAAAAACAAATCTTCACATATTCAGACTTCTTTAAACTCCTAGAAGATGTATTTTATTACCAATAACCTTAAACTAGTCCATTAACCAAAGATTATCTTTTTTTAAATGAACAACTCCATTACTCTTAACCTCCTAAGTGCTTCTAGACCTTTGAACACACTAGTTTTCCTAACCCATTTTACCTTCAAACCCTTTGTAAGATGATGAGATTTAAGGAACAAGCCAAAATTCTCTCAAGACAGGAGTACCCCCATGGTTCATAGGTTGATCATAACACCCTTTATTAGGGGGTAGATACTATGAGTCAAGCTGGGCTTGACTCTTCTCTGCCCCTCTTTGAGGTGTCTTGAAAAGACCCCCCCCCCCCCCCCCCCCCAAGCCAAGTGGTTCACACTACCTTTCGGGGTATTCAATACTGTCCCCAAATAACAACGTCAAACTAATTCCAGCCTACACTATTCTTTTTCTAGAAATACAAATGCATTACTCAATGATTTCTTCTCCATGATTCTATGTATAACAAGATTTTAAAACATACTAATGATATAGAATCAAACCTTACTAGACAGATCACAATTTTGTCCTTTTAATATAAGTTATACTACAATGCCCAGTAAAGTCTATGTGTCACAGTTAAGTTCAAGAAATGAAAGGTTCTTACCAACTTAGGATTAACTAAATGTTCTTTCCTAAGTCCTGATCAAGATAAGTGCCTTCATATGACCAAGTCCACACATAAATACACCACACCAGCTCTTAAACATGTTTCTCAGGAAGCAAATGGACAAGCAAACAAGTCAGACTCCAAAAAAAGGAAACATGAATTCAGACAACTAAGTGAATAACTTACTCCTTTGATACTTAGCAAATGGCAATTTTGACCTCCCAAATCATGACAAAGATATGACAGACACTTACCCCTTTATTTTAACTTAGCTTTAGGCAACATGAAATTTCAAAAATCCTACCCTAAGACATGACAAACCACCCTTGACCAATTCCCCAAATCTCACTGAACCCCTACAGTCATGAGAACAAGGTCTAGGGAGTCAACGAAGCCTCAGGGTCCTGAAAGAGGAACAGGATCAGTAAGGTTATCACCTCCCCATCCCTTTCCTGGACCTTACTTTCAGTAAAAAGGGATCAAAGGCCCCACTGGTCATCACCTTCAGTTCATTCCTGAGCTCACCTTTTACTCTCCCAAAGCAACCTCACCCCTTTTACCTTATTCCCCTACCAAATGCTAATCACCAAAACTTATGGACAAGAGTGGTTTGACACTGCCTCCTTAAACTAAGTCTCATCTTGACCCCTAGTTAATCATATAAATTAACAGCTTCTAATCAACTCGGTTTTGGAATCCTAACTATGTAAAGTCGTGTTGAATCCGTTTAGACACTAACATTTGACAAAGATTGAACATTTAAATCACTTAAGAGTTTAAAACCAAATTGAACATCAACTTCCAAGTTCAAAGCAATTCTATTTCCGATTGGTCAATCATTTTCAGACACTTAAAGGCACATCAGGACTCAAATCATCTTTTAAATCTATCTCAAACTTCTTTTGAAAATTCAGACATGAACCAGACAAAAAAGAAAGTCTGCTAATATAAATGTCAAGGATGAGCTTTATTCAAATGGAACCAAACATGATACCTAGTCCTACTAGTGGCATATAGGCATTCTACTTTATTTTAAATGATTCCTACAATTTCATGGACCTTTATTAACTCCTAATGAACTCTTTAATACCCTGTTATCTGATGAGTGACGTTGAATCCCAAAATTTCATTTTTAGACTTCTGTATCCTACTCTAGGACATTTCTCCTTTAAAGTTATCCTTAGTGCATAATTATACAACTATTCAAAATTATTTGACTAACTTAAGCACATTCAAGCAGACTTGGAAAAATTCAAACTCACCCAAGTGCAAGCAGAGCTCCTAACTCTGAATGCCTTAGACACTTACCAAAGACTTCTTATAGACATGCATGGGTTCCTTAAGCTCTGTTTTAACTTGTTCATGACCCCTCCTATGTTTTAACCTAAAAATAGCTCATTGTCACTTAGTTGACACCAAACAAGTATGCAGGCCCATAAAAGAACAGATTCAGGAAAAACAAAAGTCATATTCTTATTCAGAAAAAAAAAGAAGACAATTGCCTCAAATGCTTCAAATAGATATCACAACACTTTAACGTTCTACTACATTCAATAGGATTAGTATTATCTTTAAAGTTCATCAAATTACTATCATGACTTATGTGATCATATCCTTATCAGGTTTAAGCATTGAACAACAAAGGTAGGAACCCTCAACATCTAACAGAACACATGTGTTACATCCCGTGTTTTCATGCGTTATAAAGCGTGCGAGTTAAATGACACTAGTAACGGAAACGAGGTTATCCCCCAAGCTTATAAGTGGTTAGAGTGAGTATAGATGTATCATAAGGATTAGAAGTTAAACAAATCAAAGAAAATAAGTTTCGTCAAGATTTGAAATTTATTTGAGTGAAATACGGTCCAAGCTATAACATCCCGTATTATTGGACTAGGAAATTGAACCATCCAACATGAGCAAATTTATCCGAGCCCGAAGGATTTGGTCATATTCAAGCATGCGAATTAAGAGCTCGGTGTATAAAAGGATGAAGTCCCGAAATGATTTAAGACGGTAAAAAGTGACCACGATGATTGCAATTAATATTTTATGCATGGAAAATGAGGTTATGAACTAGTGCTATATCACATGAGTATATGAGTATATAAGTACTATTTTGGGAATTGAGATCAAGAAATTAATTATGTGAGTAATTGGTTAAATGTTGGAATAAAGTGGGAGATTACGAAATTAATTATGGAATTATTTAAGGTAATCGGATAAACATGTCCACATAAATTGTTGGTTGGTGGCAAAAAAGCAATATTCGAATATACATGCATGTAAGTGGTGGTGTCACTTTTTATTTGAAGTGGTATCAAGAGTTACACGTGTAAATAAAGGGGAAAAGGGAGGAAAGTTGCCTTAAGGGCTATGACTTCATTTTCTTAAGTCATTCATTGTAGGAAAAAAAAAAACTCATTCTACAACATAAATTTCCATTGAGAGGGTAGAAACGTTACTTTCAGTGATTATAGCAGCAACATCACTTCAATTATTAGTGAAGCAAAGTATAATTCCTCTCAAGAACGATATACGGGTTTTGCTCTCTACCTCGATCCCGTTATTCCGTTGTTGTCGTGTTGTTGGATCCGGGCCTTCTTCAAAGTGAAGTAAGGTGGAAGAAGAGTACTTCTTTGCATATAAGGTAATAAATCCTCTCTCCTAGATGTATTTGATTTATCCAAGTCGTATCTACATGGCTAGATGAAAGAAATACGAAAATTATATCGGAAATCAGATAAATTGGCATTGCAGTTCGGTGGGCTACTTTGGGAGGTTTTTTCTTATAAAATTATATGACTGGAAACTAATTGAATAGACTGGAGGTGTTGTTGTTGTTAATATTGTTGAGAAATTTCAGAATGAAGATGGGGTTTAAAACTATTGTTTAATTGACAAGCCGAGCTTGCCGCTCGTCGCATTATTGTTTGAATCATTGAAACTATTTTTATATTGTTGAGAGGCTGGATCGATGGTATTAATTGTTGATGTTGTTAATATAGTTTTTGGTATTGTTGTTGATGATTTGGCCAAGTCGAATTCTCGGGGTTTGTTGAATTTATAAAGGAAATGCTATCCGAATTTCTATAAATGACGTGCTAGCTTAGGGTTGGATTCCTAAATACCTATAGCTAATGTTTGGTATATACTGACGCTGTTGTAGATCTTGGGAAGCCCGAGACTTAAGTTTGGATTAGCTTAAGAAGCGGACAAGGTATGTTAAGGCTATCCCTTCTTTCTTTTTGGCATGAATTACATAAACGAGCGAACGATGAACATACATGACTCCAATGAATTCTAGTTCTCAGCGGTACTTGACATGACAGTTGTCTTTGATTCTCAAGTGTCGGTTCATTCTAATCATTCTATTAAGTCCCAGATGATGATATAGTTTGCATATGGTTGCTCATGATATTCTACTCGTGCATCGTCGTTAATATATCATTCACCGAGTCTGGGCCGGGTACGTATTAGTGCACAGTTTCATTGCATTGTTCACCGAGACCCTCACTAGAGGGCCAGGTACGGTATATATATAATTACTTCACCGAGTCCCCCACTAGAGGGCCGGGTACGGTATATATTTATATTTCACCGAGTCCCTTATTAAAGGGCAGGTATGGTATATATTTACATTTCTAATCATTGCCTTTGGGGCCACTTACATGGTTATTCTACGCATTCGGGGCTATTCATATTACAGGTGGTTTCTCATACTTTCATTATGGCTTATATCTCATTCTTTATGATTACTGCTGCCTTACATACTCGGTACATTGTTCGTACTGACGTCCCTTTGCCTGGGGGCGCTGTGTTCATGCCACATAGTCCCAGATTGTTTTGCAGGTAAAAGTATTTCAGCTAGGATAGTTAGCTATCAGCTGGGATTGACAAACTCCATTTTCCTCCTGGAGCAGTATCGAGTCATTATGGTTATCATATGTGTGTATGGGTACGTCGGGGCCCTATCCTGACTTATATGATTTAGGTGTTTGCTCTTAGAGACTTTGCAGACAGTGTCTTGTGGTTAGTATGTTGAGATGTCATGTGTTGAGTAAAGCGACCATGTAGGCCGATATGTCAGTTTGACTTACTCGGTTTTTTATTAATTAAGTATCGTTCGCAAATTTCTATGGTTTGACTGAAAGTACCTTATTATATGTCCAGTTTCATTATGTGAATGCCAGAGGGTTCGCTCAGCTCTACGTAAGAGTTGGGTGCCCATCATGCCCTGATGAGATTGGGGTGTGATAACATGAGATCGTCTATTCCAAACATATTTAAGTAAACAATCCATTATTTGAGCATACACACTCAGTCTACCTCAAGAAACTACTTATTAATGTTAAACATGTGCTTTGAAAATAAAGAGAGTAACCTCCACATCTAAGACAAGCTAATGCATCTATATCAGTACCTAATCAATACATTAATTTAACTGAACCACAGGCAAAACGGCAACTAACATCAATAAGATACTATCATATAGACTAACGACTAAGAAATACCATAAACAAGTAAATAGGATAGAATATTACCTTTTTATGGTGCAGCCCTGGTCAAAAATGAATTTGAAAGCCTTAAGTGCTTCCAAAACCCACAACTCAGCCACACAGACTCAAACAAAAGAGAAAAATAAAAATTTTAAACTCAGAAAGACCTCAAACTAGTGAAGTCTTAAAAAATTTACTAATAGAGGCTTAAAATTCGAAGCTTTTTAACCTTTTTTTGAATTCCTGCGATTTTTCTAACCTCTGAAAATTCTTTTAAAATTTTTTGAGTTCAAAACTCAGATTTTCTCTCCAAAAACCTCTTTTTTCACTTTTTAAAACTTCTTTTGCAAAAGGGGGTTGGGGTTCTATTTATAGAACCTCAAAAATCATCTAACCCCCAAAACCATCGATGTGGGACAAACGTATTCTAAGAAAAATGAACTTTTAAAACCAGATCTACGCCTTACATGACCTCTTAAAAATATGAACAGCCAGATCTGAACCTCATTTGGTTCGATCTAGGCCTTTCAACCTTAACCAATAGCAATTAAGTAAGGTACAACAACACAGCAAGCAAATCTCATAACAATAAAGCAAAATAAAGTAAAAATATGATTTATTACCGTGTTTGGATTCAAAATCGTGAATTCAAGTGAAACATTAAATGTTTTCGCCATAATAAACACATAAAAGCTGCATTCATCTGCTACACTATGTAAATTTGCCATTTTTGATAGAGAGAGAAGGTGGAAAACCAAAGCGGCGCTAGGGTTGTGTAAAAGGGGAAGAGAGAGAAGCGGGAAGGGGGTAGGGTTTTTTTGCTGAAACGGGAAATGAAAATAAAGAGGGGGGTATACCCCCTTTAACGTTTTAATGACCTGGGCCGGGTCTCAGCCTAGTTTGGGATGGACTCGGTCTAGATTTTAAAGAATAAAAGGGCCCCTTTATTTTGTATACATATAAATGTATACTCAGTGTATACATATATATTTGTATATCTCGTGTATACATATATATGTATACCTGTTATATGCATATATATGTATGTGGTATATGTATATTGATAATATTTTTAATTATAGATAAAATTAGGGCATAATTATTTTTAAAAAATAGTTTAAAAACTGGCCAGATTATGTTAGTGGGCCTAAAATTACGAACATGGCCCTTATGGATTCTGATCCAACAAATTATTTCAATTATGGCCAAATTGGCCTTAATTGATTTTAATTTTGCTGGTCATTTCAATTAAGGCCATATTTGGCCTAATTAGCAGGTTTAAAAATTAAATTGCATTAATGACCTTGATTAAGCTTAAACCAATGAATTTTGTTATTTTAATCAAGGCCATTAAGAGGCTAATTTTACAAAAATTATCCCAACTCCCTTGAACCATGACTTGGTCAAATTAATTGTGGCCATAGCAAAACAATTAGATAATTTAAACATCAATTTGCAATAAGAACCACTTAGTTAACTACTTAAAACATTTATCGATAATTATAAATAAATTTTGACAAATCACATAATCATGCAAAATAAAAGATTGAAGGGTGGAATGGTTAATTACTTAAATTACACAAACTCCATGGATTAAAGGGAATACAGTATTTGCTAATTTTGATTTTTGGCAATTTAACAATTAAATAATTATTTTAAAACAAAATGCGCTTTTCTCTTTGATTAAATCAAATAAGTACCTTACAAATGTCATAAAAATGCCAATTAATTTCTAAACAACTTTGTGATGTCATGAAACCTTTCAACAATTTAAAGGAGAAAAATATTGTTCTGAGTAATTTTATAAAATTATTTAAACCTTTTAAGGTGCATAGCTTATTTTATTTATTTTTCAAGGACTCTGAGTAATTAAAGTAAATTATGGGAGGTCAAAATTAGGTGTCAATAGCTAATATCTTAGTCTGTCACTATATGGCTTCTGTATTGTTTGATCTGGGGTCTACATTCTCTTATGTGTCTACATATTTCTCTATGGGTCTTGATATGGTCTGTGATTTTCTTGATGCCCCTATACATGTATCTACTCCAGTTGGAGACTTTGTGGTTGTAGATAGAGTTTATCAATCTTGTACTGTCACATTTATGGGGCATGGCACCTGGGTTGACTTAGTGATTCTAGACATGGTGGATTTTGATCTCATTCTGCGTATGAGTTGGTTAGCTCCTTATCATACAATTCCGGACTGTTATGCCAAGACAGTCACCTTAGCTATGCCCGGCGTGCATAGACTTGAGTGGAAGGGTAACTTTAGTTCCTCCCCAAAGAAAATTATTTCCTTTATTCATTCAAAGAAGCCAATTGATAGGGGGTGTTTGGCTTATTTGGAGCATATCCGTGATACTAGTGCTAACGTTCCATCTCTTGAGTCAGTTTCGGTGGTTCGTGAATTTGTGGAGGTGTTTCCCGCGGACTTGCCAGACATGCCACCAGACCGTGATATTAATTTTTTTATTGACTTAGGGCCCAGGACCTGCCCTATTGCTATTCCGCCATATTGGATAAAACTAGCAGAGTTGAGAGAATTGAAAGAACAACTTCAGGATCTTCTTAGTAAGGATTTTATTTGTCCGAGTGCCTCTCCATGGGGCGCTCCCGTGCTTTTCGTGAAAAAGAAAGATGGGACTGTACGGATGTGCATTGATTACCGCCAGTTAAATAAAGTCACCATCTAAAATAAGTACCCCATCCATCGTATTGATGATTTATTTGATCAGCTTCAAGGGGCTTCCGTGTTTTTGAAAATTGATTTGAGATCGGGTTATCATCAGCTGAAGATTTGGGCTAAAAACATTCCTAAGATAGCCTTCAGGACTCGATATGGGCACTATGAGTTCCTTGTTATGTCTTCTGGGCTTACTAATGTCCCAGCTGCTTTTATGGATTTGATGAATGACATTTTTAAGTCATACTTAGACTCTTTCGTGATAGTATTTATTAATAACATTCTGGTTTATTCGAAGAGTAAAGAAGATCATGTTCTTGGGTTGCTGAGAGATAATGAGTTGCATGCCAAGTTCTCTAAGTGTGAGTTTTGGCTTGAGTCTTTATCATTCTTGGGCCATGTGGTGTCGAAAAAGGGGATTATGGGTGATCCTAAGAAGATTGAGGCAGTGAGAGATTGGGTCTGTAGGGGCTCGGATTGACATTGGGATTTTGGGTTAAAATCTGGTGAAAAATCAGAGCTCACTGGTCGGATGAGACTGCTGCAGCGGGTGTAATACAGCTGTAGCGAGTCTGCCATAGCGGGGAGAGGGTCACCGCCGCAGGAGTCGGGGAAATTAATGAGGTCTACCGTAGCGGGAGAAGTTCCTCTATAGCGAGGCTGCTGCAGTGAAACATTGGCCACTGCAGCGGTCGACGAAAGTCAAATACTGATTTTATATTCTGGAATTTTGAGTCATTCACCACTTTACACCAGAAACTGTAAAACTCCTAGAGTCTTAGTGGGTTCTCCTTTGAAGGTAAGTCTCAACCATTTTCACTGTTCATTCCTTATTCATCTTAAGTTCCCATATTAATTGAAGGTCCTCTAATGGTGGAGAAAAAGGGCAGAACCCTAGAAGTTGTAGACCCTGATATAATTGATGGGTGGGTGATTTTATTGTTGTTTATTCATCTAGGAGTGTAGACTATCACTTTCTAGGATAAGAATTTGATTATTAATGGTGGAAATTGTATATCGAGACTTAGGATTCTCATAAAAATGGAACCTTTAGCCTAAAATCTATTTGAAAGGGGTTGGATTGACTAGAAACCCATGAATTAGGGATAGTATGATCGTTGGGACTAAGATTATGATGAAATTGCAATAAGTGATAGTTCACCCATTTGAAAAGGGTAAAAGTAATTGGGTTTTCTTCCCCAATTGTTGTTCTTGTTTGAGTAGATGATTCATTACTCACTTAGCATTACATTACTTGACTTTGAACGTTTCGAAGCATTACGGAAGGGAAAAGCTGTTGCGGAGTAACTTGCATTGTTCTTATTCTGCATCTGAGGTAGGTTACGGTTAACTTGAGTTAGACTTTGGTTAGTTGATTGTATATGTAGTAAAGTTGATAGGAGAAAATATGATTAGGTCTTTGGACATGACATCTAGTTGAATATTACTTAGGTTGGTATGATTGCTGAATTGTGTAAGCTTGTCGCCATTATATTATGTTTGAAACCTGAGGTGTATTGTGGTGACATGAGAAGGAAAGAGTTAATATATACTCTTCTTGTTGATCGTGATGTTTGTATATTCATGCTATTATGAGTTGATTTATCTGAGTCTTGTTATGATTTGTGGCATGGTGTCTTGTATTCATTGACGTTGATATTATTGACTGATATGGGCTCATGATTCGAGGTTCGGTCCGGAGCTAGTGGTACATAGACACCATGGGTCCTCTGCATGTCATGATTACTGAGCGAAAATTACCAGTAGCGTATGTGTACGGTTGAGATACTATCATTGTTGCATTACATTGCATCAGACTTATATTATCCTGTTGATGGTTGTGCCTGGACTTATCTTATTCCTGTGTTGGCTGATTTCTGTTGATGACATTATTTGGTTATGTGTTGTTGTGCCTATCTGCCTATCTTATCAATTTTATAAAAGTATGCATGATACTAATCTTAGTCAGCCTATGATATCTACCGGTACATAGTGTTTGTACTGATACTACCTTGCTGCACTTTTTATTTGAGTGCAGATTATGAGCCAAAGACTTCGTCCAGACCTCATATTTAGCTTGAGCCCAGTTCCTGATCAGATCTGAGAGTGAGCTCCTATCCATGCCATGCCTCCTGAAGATCTTTCTTATTTCGGATATCTATTCTATTTCAGATATTTATGGTTATTTTGGACAGTAGTTTATTCTTTATATAGTTATGTTTAGAGTCCTTGTATGATGACTTTCGGATTTTGAGGTTGTAATAGATAGGATTTCTGCAATTTATTTATTTATGGCATGATTAGACAGATTTATTATCTAATTCTGGTTATTGATTTATGACTGTTTAAATGATTAAGTAATTGGTTAAGGGGTTCGCCCACTAGGTGTAACGACTCTTCCGGTCGTTATAGAAAATTAGGACTCCGTTGGAAATTCTGAGGCTGCGGGTGGATTCGTAGGGCGTCTTTTTGTATATGTGTATATTTGTTTTGTGTTTTTGAGGCCTTGGATGAAATGTGGGGTGATAGGGGGAAAAACTAGACAAAGTCGAACTCACTGCCCAAAACATACAGCGCGGCAGTAGGAGTACCGCTACAGCGGTACCGCTATGGCGGTACGTGGACCGCTGCCAGTGGCCATTCATTTTCCTTGGTGGCCGCTGTAGCGGACATTGGACTGCTATCGCGGTGTATGGACCGCCATAGAGGTCACAGTAATTTCGTGGTGGGCTGCTATAGCGGTCACTTGACTGCTGTAGCAGTACCGCTGCAGCGGTCACGACGTAAAACAGCAGCCCGAATTTTATATACTCAGTTTTATTTTCTCTTTTCACAAAGCAGCAACACACTTCCCAACAAGCACCTAGAGAGAAATTTCAAGCTAGGGCAAGATAACTTTGCGAGGTAAGTTCCATTGATTCCCATTCTATCATTCCATTCTCCTTCATTAATGTAATCATCTTTATGGGTCTTTAATGGCGAAAGTGAAGTAAAAACCCTAGAATGTCAATAAACCTTCTAAACTTGATGGGTTATGGTTATTATCGGTTAGTTATCATTTAAATGTGTTGGTTAGTTGCTATTTGTCATAAATAATATTTAGAATCATAAACTAAGTGATTGGAGACCTAGGGTTCTATAAAAATGGTGTCTTTACCCTAAAAACTGTTTGTAATGGGAATATTTGATAAAATGTTGTTATAAATTGATGGTTAATGATTACTAAGGCCCTTGATGGGTTGTTTATCACCTAGAAAATCATCCATCCCTTGGAATGGGGGGAGGGAAGGGTACTCTTGCTTTGGTACTTGTGAATTGAGCAATGTGACTCATTGAGCCTTTTTATTTCTAGACCGTGAGCATATTAAGGTTTTGAGGAAAGAAAAGGCTGTAGCAGAGTGACCTACGTGTTCTAGCTCTACATTGAGGTAGGTTACTATCTACTTGAGTTAAACTTTGGTTAGTTGATTGTATATTTTGTAATTTCCTTAGGAGAAAGCATGTCTAGTTTTCATACATGCTATTGTGCGGTTAAACTCCTATGTGAATGCGATCTCGTGCCATTATTCCTGTGTGATTGAATCTGCAGTGGATGTATTATGATGAGAAGCTAATATAATCTTCTCGATGGTATTGTGACATGAAATGATGAGTTGAGTATTCATATTGAGAAGGTAAGAAACACTGTTGTGTAAGAGGTATGGAAAGGCATACATGTGACCTAGATTATAGGCTAGTGGTCCGAGAATAGTTCCGAAAATGAGAGGTATATTGATATGTCCTGCGTCCGAGGTTCGTTCCGGACCGGAGGTTTGTGCTCGGGTCCGAGGAGTATACCGGAACGAGTGGTACATGGACACCATGGGTCCCCTGCAGGTCATGACTACTGAGTTATGACATCAGATATCATGTGTGTACAGCGAGTGAGGTTATTGTGGTAAATTTACTTCTGTTGTGGTTTACGTGATTGTGATTCTTGTCATCTTGGTGATTTGATTGTGTTTGTCCGTGGTTGACTTGTTGTGATTTATTGATATTCGTGCATGATTGACTAGCTTGTTTATTCTATTAATTGTATGAAATATGCATGATACTAATCTTAGTCGGCCTATGATATCTACCGGTACATAGTGTTTGTATTGATAGTACCTTGCTGTATTCTTTTGAGTGCAGATTGTGATACAGAGACCGCTACTCGTACTCACATCTAGCATGGAGGATATTTGCTGACAGATTTTGGGGTGAGCTTCTTTCCATGCCAGTCCGCCCGAAGATCTTCTTATGATGTCTTTTCTTATTCCGGACATTATGGATATTTATTAATCAGATTTCATTTCTTAGACATGTTTTAGATTAGAAGTCCTGTACGATGACTTTCGAATTTTGGGGATTTGTAATAGTTAGAACTTCCGCCCTTATTTCAATATTATATGGCATGACATATTTCATTTAATTGATATTTGAATGAGTAATAACTGATTGGCTTGGTCAATATAAAACCGGATATGAATGGATAAATATTTCGTATGTTGGTTCGCCCACTAGAATTTAGTTGGGTGCCAGTCATGGCGGGTTGGGTCGTGACACTAGGAGAATTAGGGTGGGTGCCACTCACGGCCATTTGGGTCATGACACATACCTTCTTTCCTCGTTTCTTCGTTTTATCTTCCTGGAATCCTAAAATTATTGCACAAGTACTATAAACTCATGAGAGATTAGTGCTATTCAAATTAACACATACAAAACAAATCTTAGGTGATTTCTTTCATCTGTCTAAATCTTGGTAGTCAGAGTTGCCAAGTATCTATGCTGAAAAAGAATTTGAGCTTTTCTCAAATATATCAAATCTCATTTTCTGAGTATTATAATAATTTAAGAAAATGTGCAAAAATTCTATTTGTCTCTGTCATTTAATGAGTCTCTTCCTTTTTTGCCTATGGGATCACCACTCTATTTGGCATCATTCAATAATTTAGAACTTAATTTGAAAGTCATATTTCCAACCAGACATTTTGGGTACGCCACTAGTATTCCAGCACTATGTAACATTCCAAAATAATAATTCTGTGTTTAACCAAATTAATTCACCCAATCGAACCTGTTTCAAACGCGCTTAGAAACATAAAATATATTTTCCTTCTTTATAGCAACTACAAGGTCAGTTTTTGTCTCCTGATTTTTATTTTATTTTTTAAATGGTTTTTTGGCTCATTTCTTATAGCAGTCTTACCAAACACCAAAGATATAGCCAAGCAATATTCACGTTTTGTTTCTAACTCATACCAATAATATATCCATTTGTTATGCGCGTGATGAAGTTTAAATTAGTTCCAAAACTATTATCTATCTGTTTATTAATAGATTCCAGTCCTTACAACTGCTCATTGCGGTTTCTCCTTAAAAAAAAAAAAAAAAAAAAGATATTTGGCGAGTGTATGCAAACTCAGGACTGAAAATTCTGCTTTTTCTAAATATAACTAGTATCTGTACCCGCGCATTGCGTGGAGATTATTAAATACTCCCTCCGTTTCAATTTATATGAACCCATTTGACTGGGCACGACATTTAAGAAAGAGGAAAGACTTTTGAAACTTGTGCTTCAAACATTCAAATTCATCAAATGGCTCATGTTAAAGCATGAACTCAAGTTTTTCAAAATCACTCACTAATTTTTGCAATGAATTAAAATTATTCATTTAGCTAGCTGATCTCCACACAACAGCTAAATGGGACAGATGGAGTGGTTTATGTTTTCCCTGTGCTTATTTGTAAGATTTGCACTTCTCGCTAACGTGGAACCTCTTCAATAAGATCCGGGCCCCATAATCTCAATGTTGCCCAACCACGAAGCAAAACTAACATTTAGAAAGTAATTGAAAGTAAGAGCAGATGTAGATATAGAAGCACAATGGAGTAAACCTCTCAGGTTTGCTGATAGCATAACTGATGGGCCACCATATAGTAAATAGCCAACAAACATGTTGATATAAAACACAATATATGAACCTAAAAACACGAACAAAGCTATTACACAGAATCAAGTAAGAAAAAATACCAACGGAAAGGTGGTAGAATCAGAAGAACAAATTGTGATCCATCCACATCTTTAGCATCTACAACCTTCTGGCCTGAAGATGTAAAAGGAACGTCTGACAATCATACATCATGTCGAAAATCTAAATTTATTAGTGAAAGATTTTCAGTTTCTATAACAAAGAATTCACCTAGTGGACTGTGTACTTTTTGATCAGCGTTTTCTTCTGGTTTCTTTTTATTTTTTGTGCTATTTGCTTTCTCTCAGTTTCATTCTTCCTCTTTTCTCTTCGTTTCTGTGAGACTTCTTTTTCTCTCTACTGACATTTTGCTGAAAATCACATATTGAAAATCTGATGGTATTCATCAAATATTGAAAATCACATACGCCAACTAAAAAGCCACTACAAAGTACAAATGCACAAAGAACCAATATGTTTGGAATTTAATTTGTGGCAGACTTCTTGAGTCCCTAATTGTGTAATTTAAGCGTGAATATATGATCTTTAACTCTGTAGCTAAAGAAGTGCTTCTCAAGCATCACTTATACCTTTCGAATAGCTGTTGTATATAAACAGTACCAAAGAAAAAAAAACACTCAACTGCTTCTACTAACTCAAGTATTTATTTTTCTTCTATTTGTCATTACCTCGATTTTGTGTGAGCATGCTTCCGTCTTGTGCATCTTAATATCTAAGTTTCTGTTAACACAAAGGTATTAGAGCCATATTACAATCGAAATGTACATGGAAGCAAATGAGAATTTTTTCAAAAGCCATTCTTTAACGTAAAGACATATTGCCTACTAATATTGTCTAGTATGTAATAAATGATAAACCTTTTGGGGTGTTGAACGCTGTGCAAGTCATAGCACTCCTGCATGAAAAAGGAAAAGAAACAAAACTTGTTTTAGTTACTTTAGTCATATTTTCAAACACTTTAATTACATGTAGTAGAACATGCACCGATGTACAGAGAATTTTCATAAGAGGCTTTTGATCAAATAATCAAGTTCCTCAAAATTATCAAAGAAACACGAACAAAAGCACCCGAAAAAAATAAAAATGTGTCATCCCTCAATAAATACAAAATGGTACACTTAATCATTGAAAAGAAAAGAAGAAAAAAGGACACAAAACCAAGCTTCAGAAGTAGAATGAGCACGTCAAAAACAGTAATCTCTAAGAAATATAGAATCAAAGGTTTACATACTCACTGAGATATATCACAACACAAGGACCAAAATACAGAGCAAAGAAGTTAAATGACGTTCATGCAAAATTCTAGCAAGAAGTTATATCCAAAAGAATAGGAACTAAGATATACTCACCAAATTGTTGTTACAGCAATAGAAATCAAGCAGAAACTTCAAAAATTCAGCCAACACTCATCGGAGTAAGCCTAAATTTTGGGGAATCAAAACAGTTATTCCCAAATTTAAGAGGAACTCATTGACCGATTAACAAAAAATTATTATCACAAAGTTAAAAAATTCACAAAACAAGAGTGAAACATGAGAGAACAGAAAGCCAATACCTCTAACTATTTTCTAGCACAACTTTCACTATAACAGAAGATTGATCCGTTGGGTTTCCTTTCTTCAATTATAAAGTCAAAAACATGAAAAATCTTGGAATAAAAGGCTAAAAAATTGAACTTTTGGGGGTGGGGGGGGGGGGGGGGGGGGTTTACTGGTTTAAATGTGAAGAACATTTTTACGGTTTCGAGGGGGAAAATGAGGAAGTTGTAGACGGTTGCCGGAATTGGCAGTTTTTTTTTTTTTTTTTTTTTTATGAATTTTTTTTTTAGTTATTTTTTTAATTTGGAATTTGTGGTGATTACACTTGGCAGCCTAATAGAGTTTTTCTTAAATTTTCTTTTTTAATCTTTTTGTCTTTTTTTTTTCTTTCTTTTGTGTGTTTTATTTTGTCTTATTTATTAAATACGAATTTTTTGGTGATAACACTTGTCATCACATCATGCTTTTGCCTCTTCTATTCTATATAGATAGAAGATTTGTGAACTTTGGTAGGTGTGGCTGGGAAGATATTCATAGATTCAATTACTGATTTTGAAACTATTGCTATTTATTAAATACGAATTTTCTGGTGATAACACTTGTCATCACATCATGCTTTTGCCTCTTCTATTTTATATAGATAGAAGATTTGTAAACTTTGGTAAGTGTGGCTGGGAAGATATTCATAGATTCAATTGCTGATTTTGAAACTATTGCCATTTATTAAATATGAATTTTCTGGTGATAACACTTGCCATCACATAAATTTCTATTCTATATATATAGAAGATTTGTGAACTTTGGTAGGTGTGGCTGGGAAGATATTCATAGATTCAATTACTGATTTTGAAACTATTGCCAATGGCAGCCTACTGGGAAGATATTCATAGATTCAATTACTGATTTTGAAACTATTGCCAATGGCATTTTCGAGAGTTTCCTTTCCTCTTCACTCTGATTATTGCCTCCTTTTCTATTTGTTTCTTCTCTTTATCTTGGTCTTGGTTGCTGGATCAGCTCGTGGCAATTTTGGAAGTCTTTATTCTGCTTATCATATTTTTACTTACCACTCTATAATACGCGATTTTAGAAATATTTCAGGGGATATATATCGGCTTACTCTTTCATGTTCGACGTCAGTGTTCTGCAGCAATTCCTTCACACTTCAGAAACTCCACAACAGAATAGCCGAATCAATCTCTTTGCCCATGTCCCCCAATTTCTCTGGTTCATTTTTCATGTTTTGCAATGCCATTAAGACAAAAAGGCATGGACAAGGAGATTTAGGAAGCGTCTATAATCGGGGTAAAACATCTAAGAGTCAGCAGGTAGTAAATAAAATTTTGAAATCTAAATTGAAGATAGGTATTACTTTCAAGATAGAACCTAAAGTTTTGTTTTTGTAGATATTAAATAAAGACGAGGTGTTCCAATTGCACTTTAGCATTTATGCAAGATAATGACGCGTCAATAGGAACTATACAAAATAATGCTACAAAATAATGCTATAAAAAAGGATTTCCAAAATTTAAAGCATTTCAAAATGCTTATTACAATATTTATTCGTTCAAGCAGAAACGTCACAGCCCAAGTATAAAAAATCCTAAAAGAATTAAGTACACATGGTAGAATGTTCAAACTTTGATATGATATTATAAATAAGATATAACTACTGCTTTAATTTACTACACCTTGCATCGTGGGGTACAAAATCTAGTAATGAAAGCACCAAAAAGAAGAACCCATCGTACCTACGCGAGTCAAAACTCAAACTTAACAGAGTTGTAGTGATATTCAAATATACATTTATGAAAGATGAATCTAGAGCCCGTTTGGATGGGCTTATAGCTTTTGACCTATTAAACCACTGGAAGGAAACACAACTCAATTGTTACTTATTTTACACCATCGTTCTGTACATATCTAAGGTGTATATATATACACATTGAGATTACATCGTAATGGATAAGGATACAATTTTAGTAACTGTACTAGTCTATCTAAACTCAACTGTCCAAACTATGTGGGACTCTTGGTAGTACATGACTTGGAATCCTATGTCTCAATACTCCCCTTGCAAGATGATGGTGGAGAAGACACATTCAGCTTGGACCGCATGAATTCAAACCTGGTGGAGGAGAGAGGCTTAGTAAAAACATTGGTAATTTGACCTTTGGATGATAAGAATTACACTGAGAGATCTTTCCAAGCGACCTTATCACGAACAAAATGATAATCAATTTCGACGTGCTTCGTTCGAGCATGAAAGACTGGATTAACAGAAAGATAAGCCGCACCAATGTTGTCATACCAGAGAAAGGGAGCCTTTGGAAGATGCACACCTAGCTCAGACAAGATAGATTGAACAAAGGTTAATTCAGCAGCAGCATCGGCAAGCGCTTTGTATTCAGATTCAGTGGAGGACCTAGCGACGGTGCGTTGTTTTTTGGAGGACCAAGAGACAAGAGCAGCACCTAAAAAATTGCATAGCCACCTGTGGATTTGCGATCATCTATGGAGCCTGCCCAGTCCAAACCAGTAAAAGATTGAAGTAGCAAACTGGGCGAGCAGGGGATGTGAAAGCAATGATACTGGGTGTGTTGTAAGTAGCATAGTATCCGTTTAACCACGGCACAGTGACTTTCTGTGGGATTGTGCATGAATTGACATACTTTATTAACCACAAATGCAAGGTCAGGCCTCGTGAGAGTGACATACTGTGAAGCGCCTACAATATGATGATACAAAGTTGCATCGGAAAATGGCGGGATGTCCCCTTTATGAAGCTTTGTATTCACTGCCATAGGGGTTGCTAGAGGTTTACAATGTTGCATGCCAGCCTTGGAAAGAAGATTGCGAATATACTGGTGGTGAGAGAGGTAGATACCATCTGGACCTATAGACACTTGAACACCAAGAAAGTAGCTCAAAGAACCCAAATCACGTATCGAAAATTCGGACCCAAGTTTGGAAATCATGGAATCCAAAAATGAGACGTGACTCCTAGTAATTATTATATCATCAACATAGACCAAGAGATAAGTTGTGACACCCTGTGCGTTGTAAATAAACAAAGAAGTATCTGATTTTGAGGCAGTAAATCCCATATGTTCAAGAAAATGAAGAAGTCGCATATACTAGGCCCCGGGTGCTTGTTTAGGCCGTATAGGGACTTCTTTGGGTGACATACATGGTTAGGATAAAGAGGATTAGTAAAACCTGATGGTTGAGACATGAAGACTTGCTCTTGAAGCACCTCATGCAAGAAAGCATTTTGGACATCCAGTTGGCGTAAGGACCAACGATGTGTTGCTGCTAGGGAAAGAACAATGTGAATTATGGCTGGTTTGATGACCGGACTAAAAGTTTCGGAGTAGTCTTTCCCTTCCAGTTGATGGAATCCTTTTGCGATGAGGCGAGCCTTATAATGCTCAATAGCACCAATGGAATTTCTTTTAATACGAAACACCTATTTGCACCCCAAAACATTCATTGAAGGATCATGAGGGACCAAGGACCATGTTTCATTACGGAGCAAAGCATCCATTTCGGATGCCATGGCTGCTCTTCATTCTTTGTATTTATTTTCTTCAGTGAAGTAAGTTGATGAGTTATAGCATTTCATAGTTTTGATAGTTTGACAAATGGGCAAAGGACCAAGTCCTCCATCAGGTCCCCTGGAAGTACTGCACGGCACTTAATAGTGGTAAAGTTGGTGCAATGTTCAAGCAGAACTGCAGCAAAGAAGATATCAGTATGTGTGCTAGAAACTAAAAGCCCTTGGAACGTTTCCATTCATGGTCATATGTTTCTCACATGCTCTCCATATTGGTCTCATATATATACAACATGTGGGGATTATTTGACCTAACACTTGAAAACCTAAAAGTTCAGACTTATACAAGTGCAGCCGCCACAGTTCTCCTTGGCGCTTTTAAGAACAAGTTAAGACAATTTTAAGGACCAGATCTCAACAAAAGAAGATGTTTTGAGTCCTAGAGTTGTCTAGTCTATGATCTCTATATTGTAAACCTCCACTTCGTTAAGAAGAGTTTTGTAGGTATTTTGTCTTTATCAAGCTTTTGTTATAAACGCTTGGCTAGAGTTAGTCATAGTGGTGTGAGGGTTCAGCTAGAGTTAGCTGAATTAGTTTGGTGGTTGACTAGAGTTAGTCAAGAAGGTACTTGCAATAGAGTTATTGTAAGGGGAGGGATTAGTGGTCTAATTCCTAGGTTGCAAAAGCTTATAATCTGAAACATTGCTCAGTTTAGTAAAGTTGGAAATCCTACTAGGGTAGGTCGTGGTTTTTAATCCCTTGAGCAAGGAGTTTTCCAAGTAAATATCTTTCCTCCTTTAATTGCCATTATTATCTATGAAAATAGTATAGGGGCCAGGTCCCCTGGTTTGTTTTGGTGGATTCGTAGGGTCTTTCAATTGGTATAAGAACAGGTGCTTTCTAAAAGGGTAACGCCTAGAAATAATCTCACGCTAAGTCTGATCCACCAAACCTTGAAGAAGAAGAATCTATCAATAGGCCACCAAGATATTATGAATGTAGGAAGGCAAGGTTGTCCAGGATTGAGAAGCTTACTACTGAATATGAGTTCTTCAAATTGAAGGACGGTGAGTCAATTTTTGACATGTATGCTAGATTTTCCTCAATCATTGATGAGCTTCACTCTCTAGGTAAAGAATATGAGGAAGAATTCCTTAACCGCAAAATATTATGGGCATTGCCAACTTTATTGGAATAGAAAGTATGTTCCATTGTTGAATCTGAAGATCTGGCAAAAATAACTCTTGATGAACTTATATACGATCTTAAGGCGTATGAGCTAGAGAGGAAAGTTGCCAAGAATAAGGACAAAAATAACCTGGGAAATGAGGAATCCGAACTAACTCTTATTACTTAGGAACTTTCAAAAATAGGATGTTACAGTAGAAATGCTCAAGAAGGAAGGAAAAAAATTAGGCCCCAGTCGAGGAGTTCAATTCAAAAACTGCTACTGACATCATGGTAGAAGAGGCTCTGGCTGGTTGGAAAGATACCTCAGACAAATCTGAAGATGAAAATGATACTGGGGAATCTTCACAATGTGATTCCTTATTTGCACTTGTGGCAAAATCTGAAGACGAGAATGAAAATGAGGTAAATCTTCTCGATGTTCAAAGAAATCTAAAAAACTACTCTCAAAAGAAGTTAATATCTCTTGAAAATATTTTAATTAATGCATATCATAGTCTTGCAAATGAGAAAAACACTCTAGATGAGGAAGCTGACACTTTAGAGCAAGCAAGAGATGGTATGGCAGTCATTATAGTGGATCCAAGGAAACAAGTTGAGGAATTGTCTAGAGATAATGCCCTGTTAAACAGCCAAATGAAAAAATGAATACACACGCCTTGGAGAAAACAAGAGAGGGAGGACTGTAAGACTCACCTTGAGATTGAAAGGAGACTTGAAGAGACTAGGTTGAGTCTCACTGATGAAGTAGATAAGAATAAACTACTTCAAAAGGAGCTAAAACAAGTCAAAACTAAGCTTGAAGAATCACTCCTTTGGATTTTTCCCTTGGGTAAAACCTCTGTTGCTTGCAAAAGTGATGATAGAAAACAGAGCTTTAGTGCTAAAATGATCACGAAATCCTGCCATTTGCAAGGTGAATGCTCCTCTGTGACTCAAAACTGGTGGTTCACTCACTATGATCATGCTGCTCATTACAAGGACTTAAGTAAAGCAAAAGTTCAGCTGTACAAAAACAGAGAGGGTGTTGATAACAAACCAAGAAAACAGAGACCTGGTCCTTATAAAAAAAAGAGTGTGTTACCAACATGGGCGAACAGACATCTAGTTCACCCATTCTATCAATACTTGGGACCCAAGTTGGTTTGGGTTCCTAAGTCCAACAAGTGATCGTGTGCAAAGGCTGAAGTGAGAGACGGGCAGTCAACAGTGGGTGGTACATTGTGACTGCTTTGAGCGTATGGTTGCACGAATAAACATTTTTTCTCTCACTCAAAGCCTTAAAATATGGGAGTATGTCAAGTAGTAACATGAAGAGATGATATACTCTTTGTGTGAGCAAAATTGGCAAGACACTCTCCCATGAATTTGAATGCGTGTACCAAGCCGAAGATTTGAACTACAAGTGCACTAAGCGGTATCTCCTGCTAAGTGCCAAGTGGATACTTAATTTCTCTAAGTAATGTTGATGAAGGATAATATTCTCTGTATGTTATGTGTTAGAAGGTGCTTGATCTAGCTTCTGCTTTAGAAGACCTTCTGTGAGCTGTCAAATGGAAAAGAAGCCCACGCTTAGTATAAACACTTCAGTCTCAATTCGTGAGAAGGACTTGAAAAGGGATCGACACAAAAGAGAAACTAATCATAAAAGCATAGGAGGATAGAATGAAAAGTCAAAATAATGATTCAAGCTGAGGATAGAAAGTGAAGAAGGTTTAGCAAAGTGCTCAGAAGATGTAAAAGAACCCACTTCCTTCAAAGATGTGTAGCCAAGCTTCTTCGAAGTCTGAAGAAGATTGCATCAGAAATGACATGGGAAGAGAAAAGAGAAGGGTATCCAGCTCATGGACAGTAAATCTCTAAAGAAGAAATGACAAATAAGGATCTTCATCTAGTTTTACCAATAGTAGCCATCAAAAGATACCTTGATCAGTCAACTCAAGTGAAATTAAGGACCTACTCAAAAGTTCAGGATAAAAGGGCGTTAAGATCACTAAGGTGTCAAGTGAATCTCTTAACAATCAGCACCCACCAATTCCTGTACTAAGTGCTGAGATGGATGGTAAAACTCAACTAAATTCAAGAGGCTCTCTTTGGAAATAGCTAACAAGGAATAACTGTGTTTCAAGGAAAGAAAGGACCTGGTCCCTACCCCCTTCCAAATAGCATCGACTTTGTCGAGATATCTTTAAATCTTTTGAATTGAATTCCTTATGAATTTGAAGAGCACACATGGAATAAGATATCTTGAGTGAATATAAAATGACATTTTACATGAGGATCTGCATCATATATCAGTTTGATCACTTCGTCATCAAGGCCTTAAGTTGGGTGCATATCAATAAAAATCATTTGGAGTTAGTGTTATTCAAGATTATCTAACGGTTCCTTTGTGACTGGCTATGATAAGAGAAAAGGTACAATGCATGAAGTGTTTTTTTTTGGAGATATCTAACTCACTCCTATATCATTATAGGTATGCTCACATACCAATCTCAGGACAACCTAATAATGGAGATATAGCACTCATCAGAGTTTGTGCCTGAGCTGTTGTCAAAAGTGTCAAGGGACCAGGTCCCTTTGGCTCAGGTTAGTAGTCTTTTCAAGCAATTACATACACTTTAATATTGCCTAGGTGCCATGTCACCATTAGTTCCCGCCTCTTCTAAAATGAGCCAAATGTTCCATCTTCTCAGAATCGACTCGCTTCTTTTCTTTAACCAATAAGAACCAAGTTTCCTCTCCTCTTTAAGCCAAAAAAAAAAAAATGTCCCTCAGCATATACGCAAGAACTTCCCCCTAAACTTGGTGGGTTGTAATCCTACAAATGCAAGCTGAGGGATAGTTTTTTTGGGTCTTTCTTTGATTTGTTGTTAGATATTCTCTAGGGGAAACATGACCAAGTTCTATTGCTAAGAGTTCAGAGAAGTCTTTAAGAAATTATATGAATTTGAATTTTATAATCTCTATTTCAAGTGCTCATATAACCAAATTCTTCCAACTTCCGTCACTAATCGCTACTTTAAATTCGGAACACAGAAACTCAGGTTTGTTTCACAGATTTCAATAGGTTTGGATACAAGCTGAGGGAAGTACCTTTGCCGATATAAACTTGGTCTGGTTCCTTATACTCCTCAACTTCATGAATGTTGGTGAGATATGGGGTGATATGATGAGTGGTACCGGTGTCTGGAAACCATTGATTGTTGGCGGGTGATGGAGATTGATGAGCTAGGTATGCTGTAGGATTGGCTGAGTTGCTGTACCGTTGAAAGCAAGTGTTGGCAAGATGATTGCCGCCATTGCAGATTTGACATCTAGGGCCTGAGTCATAGGAGTTCCAATGCTGATTGTTATTGGACGAAGATCGTGGATTGAAGCGGCCTCCACGTCCACCGCGATCGCGATATGAACGGCCTCGACCTCGGTTGGAATTGGGGTTGACATTACGATCATGTGGTGCATTTTTATGGTTTACTAGTTCTGAGAACGTGCATTGCACATTTTCCCCCTATCATAATTATAAAATTTATATATACTTTATATCTCTCTTTTTACATACAGTTATTTTGTATCCAACTTCAATTATATGTTTTTACTTTTTGTATTTCCACGTAATTCATTGAATGTTTGCTTTGAACATTACAGATGGAAAGTTGAATAGTTATATTTGCGTTAAAAACATATTGTTTTATAAACAAATGGAGATCGAATTCAATTATCTACCAACTCTCCCCCTGTTTGTTGAAGAAGATAAAAATTGTTAGTACTTGCAAGATAGAAAGTGTTGAAATAATCAAGAATTTTAAGTTTTATTCATTAAATGAAATTCATAATAGTGGGACAGTATATTTACAATCGAGCAAGAAATATGTGAAGTTAATTCAAATAATATAACTTCTAGTGGTATGTACTGTAATATCTCAAGGAATACATGTTCTTAATTTAATAAATATATGTAAATACCTTTAATGAAAGTAACACGACATGAAGAAGATGTATAAATTACCCACAAAATCTACAATCTGGCTCTGTTCTTTATTTCTCACAAAATTTCATATTAAGAAAACTCGTCTAAGGTCCAACTTTACTAAAGTTAAATTGCAAGTTAAAAGATACGAGTGAAAGATTACATCTTTGGTTGCATATAATTGTTTCAAAGTCCAACATAATATCTAAAACTATGCTTCATTTTTTAAAATGATTGAAATCATTTTTAAAAAATTTCACACTTAAAATAATTTTTTTAATTTAACGATTTGAAAATGAATAAAATAAAAATAGGCATGGAATTTTACAGTGGAGGAAGAAACCAAGAGTGAGGATACCACAAGGAAAGCCCTGATCACTTCTACAACAAATATCTCCCTACTTTGTTGCTATAAAACTCAACGTCGTCGTCATTAGACGACTCTCTCCTGCTTCCAACAATTTTCGATCACTGTATTATTGCCTTGAAAGCCTATAAAATCAAGAAAAAAATATGTTAGTGTAGAGAACTCTTAATTAGTAGTTAACAGTCCTTAATGTGCTATATGCAACAAAAAATTCATCTCGACAAAGTCTCCTATGTTCTTAGCGGCCCAAAGGACAGCTAAATTACAATATCTTAATGTCAACTGGATATCTGGAATCGTAAATTCGACTAAATCAACATACTTTCCTTCAAAAATTATGAACAACTTCATAAATTTGAAAACTTCATTGAGGCCAATGGTTACGATCGCGGATGTCGCGAACAACGTTATGAGGACGCCGCGTTACTCTGAACTTCTTTTATAATGTCAATTACCAAGAAGAATTGTTGGTCTTCCTCTTTGAGACATTTTGTCTTCCAATACGAAGTCACCAAACAATCTTGTAAGACCTTAAAATGCTATTTTCCTTTTTGCTCCAATTTCCTAACAAAGTTTATACTTGATAGCAGGAAATAATCCAATGATTAATCTATGGAACTGTGGAGATGATAATTTGCCGTGGAAATAATTGTCAACATTAGGTTCCTAAATAATAGAGGAAAATGACTATTCAGATACCATTTTAAGTTTTTGCACATGAATGTGGACAATTTTGAGCTATTTATTGTAACCTCTTAACTTCCTCACGATTTGGGATTACGAAGGGACACTGGATTAATGTATTGGTTTGTGACGAAATACGTTAAATTAGTAACGATGAATTTGTGCATGCACATTAAATAGGGCTGTTGAACTTCTTTTCCACTCACCCTTTATGTAATTTAAATTAAATATTATAATTTTACATATTTAATTATTTAGCTGCACACGTTTAGGGAGAAATGCACCGGAACGCGTAATTGAGTGGAGCATAAAAATAGAATTGTTGAACTTCTCATTCACTCACCCTTTATGCAATTTAATTATCACTATTTAATTAGACACTTAATTAGGTTGTATTCAATGCAGTGTGGACAACTCTTACTGAACGTGTAAATCAAATTATCAGGTAATTAAAATATTACTATTTAATATTTTATTTAGATGTTTTATTACATTTTGATTTACTGTAGGGGCAAAATTATAATTCAACTTTGGAGGTAAAAGTTTCACACTTTTAGTATAATTGTTGAACTTCTCATTCACTCACCCTTTATGCAATTTAATTATCACTATTTAATTAGACACCTAATTAGGTTGTATTCAATGCAGTGTGGACAACTCTTACTGACGTGTAAATCAAATTATCAGGTAATTAAAATATTACTATTTAATATTTACTTAGATATTTTGTTACATTTTGATTTATTGTAAGGGCAAAATTGTAATTCAACTTTAGAGGTAAAAGTTTCACACTTTTAGTATAATATGATGATATGATATGATAAGCATACTCCTTATTTCCTCCTTTTTTTGACTTAATAAACTCGTCTTAGTCAATCTTTCTGTTCAGGTAGAGTATACAACAATAACAACAACAACAATAAAAATAACATACCCAGTGTAATCTCACAAAATAGTGTGAGTATATGCTGAAGAATTTTCCTTCGAAGCACAGTACGAATTGCTTGCAGTAATCAGATATCATCTCCTTGAGGCAAATAGCTTGCAATTTTTTTTTCCGGTATCATCTAGCCTTCGGCAAGTAAGCCTCTTTCTCAATCTACAACTCAAATATGTTTTAAGAATAAGTTGCAGCACTATGTAGCCGTTCCATACTCATTTGTCAAAGTGATTATACCGGTGAGAGAAAAAAAACATTAAACTAAGGACAGGATAGGACAACTCCAAAAGAGATTATATTTTAGAGGCAGCATTAATAGAATTCTTTTATCAAAAAGAACAATAAGTATATTGATGTTCGGCCTAAAATGCATATATTTATTCATTGTTTGCCTTATATTTTATTACTTTTAATTATCTTTGAATATTAATTATATTACTTTGTGCTTAATATTATATTTTACTGTATAGGAATAAAGCAATGTGAAATTAAAGAGATTTGGAGCAAAATCAAACAAAAAGTGGAAACAAAGAAAGAAAGAAATAAAGAAAAGAGACAAGAGACAAGGAGGGGACATAATCATTTTTCAATTATTGAGGAGTGTGTTACACTTTGAAATAACAATTACAAAGAATGAAGAAACATACCTGGTAGAACGTGAAAAAAAGAACGGAAAAGAACTTTGGCTCCAGTTGTTATGCACACGCGTCGCTACAGCATCGCGAGACTTTACTGTCTCCTAAAGTCCATGTCATTTGGTACCTTATAATAAATATCCTACACAATTTTGACATAATTTTGAACCTAGAGAGAGTTTGAAGCCACCGTAAAGACTGTAGTTACAAGATTTTACCTTCTCTTCTCTGTAATACTTATTTTTACGTTTTTTATTCGAATGATTTGTTATTTTTTCTCCATGTCTATATGGAGCTAAACTCTTTATTTCTGGGATTGTGGCGTAAGGCATGATAGTTGGTTTGGCAACAATTTCTATCAATTAAATTTTCATATTTTGGGTTGCTTATTTTCTTGTGCTTAATTGTTTGATTATTTGGCCAATAGTTAAACACTATTTGTGATGCGTGAATTAGACTTGAGAGAGGGAATTCACGTACGTAATAAGAATAAATAGAGTTTGTTCGATATTATCATTTCGCTACTGAGGATAGAGATATACACTTTAGCCCTACTTAGTTGAATACGGAAAATAAATGCGTTCTTGTTACCTCTGACGACCATAGAGATATAGGCGTTATAGTAACATCTACAAGCTTGTGAGCAGTTCGAGAGAATATCATAAAATTACAATTAACCGGTTAACTAGTAAACCAGGAAATAAGATAGGTAAAATTGTCAAAAGATCAACTGGATTGTCAAAAACCATGACCCTGGAATTTTCTCTCATCTGATAAACCTTATAGTTTTCGTCACAAGTTTCTTAGTCACAAAAACACTCATATGCAATTGTTTACTTTCAGTTTTAGTTTAGTCACAACAAACACTTTGATTGTCACTTTCTTGAATAGTTACAACGAAATTTGAATTAGCTAAACAGTATAAAATCTAAGTCTCTGTGAGTACGATATCTTGACTTAAAAATCATATATTACTTGTACGACCGCGTATACTTGCGTGTGCGTTTGGGAGCAACAAGTTTTTGGCGCCGTTGCCGGGGACTTAAAAATTAATTGTTTTTCTAGATTAGACCTTTCTTTTTGTCTATTCAAGTTTATTTTTATTTTTAATTTAATTTTGGTTATCTTTCTAGACATGGCATCTTGGAATAAAAATTGCTCGAATACTAGTTGTTCCTATTTTGGTGATTCTTGTCTGATTTGTGGAGGACCTCACCTGTGGAAACACTGTTATAATACTTCCTGGAGTGGGTTGTGCGCAGCTACCCAATCCTTTGAGTGGAATGTTTGTAGTATATGTGGTGGTCAATATGGCCATTGGAATGGTTGTCCTAACTCTTATTCCCCATCCTCAAGCCCCTATTATGATTCTTTTGCCGTTTGTGATGTTAACAAGAGTAATGAAGTGGAGGATGTGGAAAGTCTTACTTGGGTTAGAGATATGATGAAACAAATAGTGGAACACGACACATTAATAAGAGAGCAAAACGTATAACTAGGGAAGGCCATAGAGAGGATTCATGTAAAACTCACAGAGATGTAGGCCGAAGCCGAAACTTATAATGATCTGCAAATTATAGGCTTTGCCAATACCCAAGGCGAACCTCAAACGGAAGAAGAGAGCAAGTTCCTGCAAGGAGATGGCTTTGAAGAAACAGAGATAGTGAGCCAATCTTGGCTAATGGAACAAGCTCAACAAATGAAATTTCATGGGTTTCTCTATGATGGTCTTACAAACATGGTGACACAATTGATAAAAGGCAAAACTGAGCTCAAATAAGAGATAGACTAATTTGGCAGAGATAGACTAATTTGGCTCAGATATCCATGACTTGTAGGCTCTAATGAATAAAAAGGTTGAGGTGTCTGATGCCCAACCACCAATTGTTGTGGATACTGGCCAACTTGTGGAGCAGAAAGAGAAATTCCAACCATTCGACCAGAATATTATTGATGATGCCGAGGTTAAGGGAGTATACATTATTAGGATGTCAAAAATAATGCAGTTTTGGACTTGGAGCGGGTTGGTCCTCATTCTAAACATTTTTTAACATTATGTTTGGTTGGCGACATGAAAATCGAGCCCTCCAAGCTTTTGGAGAAGTGTATAGATGAGGAACAAGACCTTTATATCCTAAAATTTGCCACACCAAAAAACAAAATGACATTCCTCACTTAAGGGCCAAGAAGTACAAGATGCGACACCTATTACTTGATTCCTTTGTTTTCACACCATCGCCCCAGAAGCGTAATAGAAAATTTGATGCAAAATTGGGGGTACGATTCATAAGTTTGAGGTGAAGGAAAAAGTTGATTCACGTCATGCCGTGACATTAACTAAGGCACTTATTGGGAGGCAACCCATTGCGTAATAGTTTTAGATTTTTATTTTTATAGTGTCACATTTTCTTTTGTTTTGTTTTGCAGATTAGGGAAAGTCTGAGTACCCGAAGTTGAAAGCTGAGGAGCATGTTTAGGCTTAGATGTGGGGTCGTCTCGACCCTTAGGGTCGTTTGGTAGAGGGTATAAGATAGGATATGCTGGTACTAAATTTTTGGGTTAAATTAGTACCATGTTTGGTTTGAGTTATTAATTAGTACTGGTACAAAATTATACCATAAATTGGGATAATATTATCCCCTTTTCTAGTTGGTATAACTAATACCGGTACTAATATATGTTGGGATAACTTTTCTAAATGACCATCTTGCCCCTTAACCTGTTTCATATATACGTATTACGCTGTTCCAGAAATTTCTTTTCTCATCTTCACTTCTCCCACCAGAGCTTTGGGCACTCAGCCATGGGAGATTGATACTCCAAGAAATCCAACATATTGATACTCCAAGAAATCCATCTCTGTAAGCTTGTCCTTTTATTTTCTGCTCCTTTTCTGTTACTTTACCATGTATCTATTATCATTAAAAAAAAAAAAAAAAACCTTTACCATTCTACTTACAAATTGATAAATTTTTGTTATCACAAGAAATCTTCTCCCTTCTACTTCATGTTTTCCTCCTCATTTTTTTTTTACTTTCCTCTTCTTGTAAATTTTTATTTTTATTATTATTATTTTTTAATTTTGTATGTTTATTGATCATTGAATAAAGTAGCAGGTCTTATTATTTAGTTTCTCTCAGGAGTAATACCACGCTAAATCTGAGTTCCTCTTAGATTTCTTCGGTTGTATTCCTCTTATCAGTACTAATGTGGAGAAATGGTTAAACTTTTTTGAAAATGAGAGGAAGATTCACATTTTGTAATCACTAATGTTGGGGTTTGGATTTTTGTTGTACTGGTTTTGATTTTTTGAAGCTTCGAATTTTTCAATGTTATTTTTATGTTACTAATGGAGATTTAGCGGGATATTGACGTTTTTTTACCTTCTTTTGATGTAATGATTCAACTAGAACTATTGTGTTTATAGATGACTATACTATTTCTAATTGTCACCGATTATAAAAGAGGACCGTATTGCGGTGAAAAACGTAACTCTTTTGTGAAACTTATTTGTTCTAGTGATCGATGGTGACAATGGTGAAATTTATTTGTCCATGAGAAGAAAACAAGAACTCTGTTTTATATTATGTAATATATATCTTTTAGTATGTATACTCAGTTTAATAATGATTTTGCAATTTTTAAATGACTAATAGGTGTCTCTAGATTATCAACAATTGTGCGATGTTGAATGCTTTATCATCCTTGAGGAGATTATGGTGCATTCATGTGTTTTCTTTATTTGTCTTTTATGGCTATTTACAGATTAATTTTAAGAAGACAACCTAGAAATAGACGGGTCACTCGATATCACACTTGTGCTAGAATTCCTAAAATCCCATCTCATCTAAATTCTGTCATTCATGATAGTGATATTGTATGTATTGATAAGCTTAGGATGGATAGAAAGACCTTTCACATTTTAGCTTCTTTAGCCACGAATATTGGAGGATTGACGACACTAACAATATGTCAAGCAACGAAAAGCTAGCAATGTTCTTAAATATTTTGGCTCATCACGAGAAGAACGGTCTATCAAAGTTGATTATATTAGATCGGGGTGGAGTGTAAGTCAAGCCTTTAATGAATGTCTAAGAGCAATTCTCAAACTAACTCCATTATTACTTGTTAGTCCTAATCCGAAACTATAGATAAGCCAAGAAGATGAGATTGATGATCGATGGAAATGGTTTAAGGTAGGTAAACTTCAATATAACATTTGATTTACTATAGAAAGATTTAGAACATTATCATGTAAGTATTTTGTTAATTTATTTTATAGGGTTGTCTAGATGCATTGGATGGTACTTACATTCCCATTGAAAGAGTTCGAACTATAGATAAGCCAAGAGAGATGGAAGTTGATTCGGAGACACGGAAAGAGATATAGCAACTAATGTCTTGGGGGTTTGTGATAGAAATCTTAACTTTACTTATGTCTTACCTATTTCCAAGTATACGATATTTTGTGAAGACAAATATGATTGTAAGGGTTGGCCATGGGTTGATATTTTTGCTAAATTGATGACCTTCAAAAGGGTTATATATATATATATATATATATTTTTTTTTTTGATTGTATCTTTTTTTTCTTGAAGCCTAGCAAATACTTGCTCATTTCTATAAACTTGATATGTAGTCGGGAAGAGCATGAGGACGTAGATGTCAATGTTATATGTGTGGATGGTTGTCAATGATAGGTTTCCAAGTACATAATATGATTGTATAGCTTTATTAAAAAGTCGTGGCCATGGGTTGATAATTTTTGCTAAATTCACGATCTTCAAAAGGTTTAATGGTTGTATTATATTTTGATGCCTCCGCTTTATAAACTTGATATGTGATGTCAAGAAGAGCATGAGGATGCAAATGTAAATATTATATATGAATGCTAATCATGTATTTTTAACTTTTCTTTTTATGGTATGGTATTTTGTGTATGTTTTGGAAAAAGATGAAACTACAAATCTTAGCTTTGTTAGGAGCCAAGGGTTTTCTACACTCATTTTGATGATAAAGATGATGAAGAAGATACGTACGCCACAGAGAGAAGCGGAAAATGCTCATAGACCTAAGCATCATTTCTGCATTATTTTTGCACAGTTTATGCATTTTCTACATCATTTTTTCTGTCCACCTTTGTTTGTATAGCATTTTTTACTTCATTTTACGTTTTTGCATTTTGGATGATTGTTAATGACATGTTTCCAAGTATATGAATTTTGTAAGGGCTGATATTTTTGCATCATTTTTGTTTTTGAAGCCTCGGCTTTTGATATGTAGCATTTTTTGCTTCAATTTTGATTGTACGGACTGCATTTTTTTTTGCTAAATTCACGATTTCAAAAGCATTTATTACTGCATCATTTTTGATGGAGAAGAGCTTTTGTAAATATTATATATGAATGCTAATCATGTTTTTGAACTTTTCTTATGGTATTTTTTGTGTATGTTTCTACAAATCTTAGTTTTGCATTTTTTGGCTTTTTTGCATTTTTTTGCATTTTCTTCATTTTTCTGCATTTTCTGCATCATTTTTTACGCATTTTAGTTTTTTTTTTTGCTTTTACTGATTTTTGGCATTTTTGCATTTTTCATCATTTTTGCATAGTTTCATTTTCTGCATCATTTTTGCATCCATTTTGCATCATTTTTGCAGTTTTTGCAATTTTTTTGCATCATTTTTGCATTTTTTGCATTTTCTCGCATAGTTTTGCATCATTTTTATGCACAATTCTTTTGCATTTTTGCATTTTTACACCTAGTTTCGCATCATTTTTGCACGGTTTATGTTTCCAAGACCTAGTTTTTTTTTTTGGTTTCTAGCCAACCAATTTACTAGCTTGAGTGATTAACCAAAGTTGTAAGAAGAAAAAAAAAAGGAAACAAACTAGTGAGAGTTCATTATAATGGGTAATTTATAACCTATGCACCAAGTTGGATCTCTTGTATGTTTTTGCACTTATGCACAATAAGCCATTGGAATATCAAGGTTAAAATTGGAAATGAAAACTTTATCTAGGTTTATCCAACTTCAAACCAAACACATGCTTTGAATTATATATGGTATATCCCATCTTTAATCCAATGAACTAAACAAAGGGCTAGTACTAAATAATCCAGGGATTATTTAGTCCCAGGACTATAATCCCAACATAAATTTGTCCGCGTACCAAACGACCACTTAATGTTAAGGATTATGCTGCTAGCTAGGCCCTAGAGGGTCTCAGCGAGTATTTCTCACTCTTGTTTTAACTTTTTCTCTGCTATCCATGCATTAAGGACAACACATATTTTTAAGTGTAGGGTGGGGTACTTCTGATATTTGAGGTCGAGGATGATTATGCCATAAAAAAAAATTTCCTTGCCGTTTATTGAAAAAAAATCATGAAAAATGCAAAAAGATTTTATTTTGGTCTTTGTTTTGTTTTTAGTTTATAGTTTTTTTTTTCTCATTAGCGGCATAGATAATCCACCCCTTGGGTTTTCTTATGGCCTCGGTTCTTTCCCCGTGGGGAGGGGGGGAGCCTTTGAACGGGCTAATTTTTTATATTATAGGATTAATTGTTTTAGGAGTAGTAAAAGAGAGCGAAGAAAGACCCTTTTGACTTGTTTGACACTAGCATATTTGGGCCTGAGCTTAGGTAGTACGTTTCTGTGAGTGCTTGAGTAATGAAAAACATAGCAGACTTTCTGACACCTAGCTTAGGTTGTGACTCTGTGTATAGCTTATTCTTATTTTGTAGTTCGCCATAATCTTATTTGTCCTAGAGTAGTATTGATCCATCTTGATTGATACTTGTGCCACATTTTTGCCTTGACCCTTTTGTTTGAATTCCTAGTTTTTGCACCCTGCTTCCTTGAGCACTGTAGCTTAGACTGTGATTCGGGGTGGGCGTTCGGTTCTTCGGTTCGATTTTATCAAACTTCGGTTCGACTATTTCGGTTTAGTTTTTTTGAATGTGGACACCGAACACCGAACCAAACTAGTTCGGTTCGGTTCAGTTCTTTAGGTTTCGGTTTTTTCAATTCGATTTTTTTGATATGATATTAGAAGCGATTCCATTTACATTAATTCATATTCTCAAAAGCAATAAAACATAAAACTGATAAATTGAAATCAAAATTAAACAAACAGGATACATAAGAATAGAAAACCATAACCATGATATAGGATTACTAGGTGTTATATACATACAGTAAGAATAACTAAGAAAACACATAAAGGACATACATTAATCCTAAAGACATATCCTAGTCGCCTTCCTTTGTTAAGGATATTTGATTTTCTCAATTGAAGTGGAAAATTAGGATACAAAAGTAAAAGAGGGCTTGTTACAATTGGGTTTTTTTTGGGCTTAAACTTAATTAAATTTCGGTGGGCGTTCGGTTCTTCGGTTCGGTTTTATCAAATTTCAGTACGGCTATTTTGGTTTCGATTTTTTGAAGGTGGACACCGAACTAAACTAGTTCGGTTCGGTTTCGGTTTCTTGAAGTTCGGTTCGGTTTGGTCCGATTTTTCGATTTTCAATTTTTATGCCCAGTTCTAACTATGATATAATTGATAAATGTGAAGAAAAGGGATGATCAAGTGCAAAATGGTGACAAATGATAGCTACAAAGTGATGAAAAGGCCCTCTTAGAAAGAACGCAACATGAAAAAAAATTGAATCGTTCTTGATATGATGAGAATTTCTTGTGAAATAATTGATGAAGAGAGGGCTGAAAAATAAAGTTAAGAGATGAAAATAATGAGTGATGTGGTCTAAAAGTGCAAAGTGCTTAGGGAAGTGTAAGTCACTATCACATAGTTCTCCTACCCGTCCTGTCACGCCCCGAACCATGGCCTAAGCGTAACACGGCACTCGGTGCCTAACTGCATGTAACCGAACGAACCCATAGGCTGGTTGAGTGAACATGTGATATCAAAACATGCTAAAATAAGGAAATAAGACTAACACATGCTGATCTAGTAAAAAGTCTGGCTGAAATATATTAAGATGCGAAAATACTGTTTAAGTATAAAACATCTGAAATCAATGCCAACAAGGCTAACACATCAAAGTCTGCTAATATCTGACTGACTGAACTATGTCAATGAATCCTCTAAAGAATACTGAAAAGATAACTATTTAAAACTAGAAAGACTAAAAGCAGGATAACGCCCCGAAGGAACTGGGGCTCACCAAGCAGCTGATACAAGCAATCCTAGCTAGCTGGATTGTCAAACTGTATAGGCCCCCAAGCAAATAAAAGGGATATCAGCACATTTGAATTTGACTGGTATGTAAAGCAACTGAAAGAAGAAATATAAGTACTAAAACTGAAACTGAACTAAACAGGAAGGCAACGATATGAAGTACTCCCTATTCTGAATGAAGAATCACCTGTATAACTGTAAATAAAAATTGTGGCCTAGGGCCCAAATATACAGATACAGGCGTTCAACATTAAACAATTTACAAGACTAAGACTGGGGTATAGCTGATAGGATGATAACTGTTTCTAATTATGGAACTTAAGCCAATAACTGATTATACACAGACTGAGACTCATGTGATGTCTATACATAAGTCTATTTATACTTTACGTTGTCTCCGTATATTGATGGTTCACTTGACGGACCGTCAACATGTTGACGGCTCGTCATTGTGACCGTCCTTTCGCAAAATCAGAAGAGTTTTCGAGGGTCTGCACTGCTGTGCAACTTGACGGTGCAAGTTGACGGGTCGTCAACATGTTGACAGGCTTTCCTTGCGCATTGACGAGCCATCCTTGTGCATTGACGGGCCGTCCTTATGCATTGACGGCTATCTTTGCGGATCGACGGTCCGTCTTTGCGCATCGACTTGCACTATAGATGGTAAAATGGCCATAACATCTAGCACAGGGCTCTATTTTGGCTCCATAATATATCGTTGGAAAGGTATTTCAAAGATATACAACTTTCATGTTTTAAGCTTTCTCAAATCCTAATGGATTTTCACGAAATTGGGCTGGAAGAAGGACCTATCAAAAGCTTAGGCGATTCCATCGAATCTTAAGCACCTTACTATTAGCCACTTTGCGAGGATCATATTTGCATGCTCCGATCTCCGATTGGCCTGATCCTTATATTCCTGGAAATATACTTCAACATACTACAACTTTCATTTAGGAACCTTTTCAAAATTCTCAACTAATCGAGGGGTTAGGGTTTCCCGAAATAGGCCCCTCGGCCACTTTCGCAAAATGTTCAAACTTTCAACTTTCCTCTGAAACTCTAAAGAGACAAGCCTAACCTTTGTTGTAAGATACGGGGTGTTACAATATCTCCCCCTTGGATCATTCGTCCTTGAATGATGGGTTCTGGTTAACTAAACTGACGGGAACATGTGTCCACTACTGTCATGAACACCTGAATGCTAAACTGAAAGGATTGCTAAACTGAATAGCTTACTGAACTGAATAAGACTGACTGAGTGACTACTGAGCTGACTTAATACTAGAAACATGGAACTATAGAGTGAAATATAAATGGGAAGATAAATTACCTTCAATAATTTCTGCTGACTCTTTAAAGAGATAGGGATATCTGGACTTCATGACTTCTTCGTCTTTCCACGTAGCCTCCTCGACTTTCTGACTCCTCCAAAGGACTTCACTGAGGCCACTTATTTCGTTCTTAACTTGCGAACCTGACGATCAAGGATCTCCACTGGAACTTCTTCATAAGTCAAACTATCATTGATCATTATGCTATCAGTCGGGATAACCAACGACGGGTCTCCCACACACTTTCTCAACATGGACACACACTGGATGACCAATAATCAAGTCTTGTGGCAACACAAGCTCATAAGCCACTTGGACAACCCTTCGCAGGATTTCATATGGTCCAATATAGCGAGGACTAAGCTTTCCCTTCTTACCAAACCTCATAACTCCCTTTATAGGCGAAAGTTTAAGAAACACCCAATCATTAACTTGAAACTCTAAGTCCTTTCGTATCACATCTGTGTAAGACTTCTGGCGACTTTGGGCATTTTCAAATGATATTGAATTAATTTGACTTTCTTCATGGCACAGTAGACCAAGTCTGGTCCTAACAACTCTGCTTCACCAACTTCAAACCAACCAATCGGTGATCTACATTTGTGCTCATATAGAGCTTCATACGGTGCCATCCCAATACTAACATAGTAACTGTTATTGTAAGAAAACTCAATAAGAGGCAAGTGATCATCCCAATTACCTTTGAAATCAAGCACACATGACCTCAACATATCCTCAAGGGTCTGAATGGCGCGCTCTCCTGGCCATCTGTCTGAGGGTGAAAAGTTGTACTAAGATTAACTTTTGTACCCAATCCTTTATGAAAGGATCTCCAAAAATTTACTGTGAACTGGGCACCTCGATCTGAAATTATGGACACTGGAGTCCCATGAATTCTGACAATTTCATGAAAATACAGCTTGGCATAGTCCTCCACTGAATTTGTTGTCTTAACCGGCAAGAAGTGTCTTTCGCCTTCGTAAGTCTGTCCATAATCACCCAAATCGAGTCATGCCTCCTAGCTGATCGAGGTAGACCTGTTATGAAATCCATGTTTATCATCTCCTACTTCCAAATGGGAATATCAATATTCTGGGCCAAGCCACCAAGCCTCTGGTGTTTAGCTTTCACTTACTGACAATTCGGACACTTAGCTACAAAATCTGCTACGTTCTTTTTCATGTCGTTTCACCAATAAATCCCCTTAAGATCATGATACATTTTTGTGGAACCTGGGTGAATGGAATAGCTGGAATAGTGAGCTTCTGACATAATTCGCTCTTTAAGCCCATCTACATCTGGAACGCATAATCTGCCTCGGTATCTCAAGGTATCGTCATCTCTCCCTTGTTCAAAAGTCGTCATCTTATGCTTGTGAATCTCCTCTTTCAGCTGCAACAAGTAGGGATCATTGTACTGCTTCTCTTTAACTTAAATGACTAAGGGGAAAAGGGCTTTATTATGAACAACCACACCGCCATCCTCGAAGTCCAAAAGTCGAACTCCAAGACTAGCCAAACGGTGGACTTCCTTGATCATAACTATCTTATCTGCATCAACGTGAGTTAAACTTCCCATGGAACGCCGAATAAGAGCATCGCCTACTACATTCGCCTCCCCTGGATGATAGAGAATATCCATATCATAGTCCTTAAGCAATTCAAGCCATCTTCTCTACCTAAGATTCAACTCTCTTTGCATGAAAATATACTGCATGCTTTTATGATTGGTTAAAATATCCACATGCACTCCATATAAGTAGTGACGCCATATCTTAAGTGAAAAAATCACGGCTGCCAATTCTAGATCATGAGTCGGATAATTCCTTTCATGAGCCTTAAGCTGTCTAGATGCATAAGCCACAACTTTGCCATGTTGCATTAAAACACATCCGAGACCAATTCCCAAAGCATCACAATAAACCACGAACCTTTTGATTCCTTCTGGTAGCGTCAAAACTGTAGTAGAAGTCAAGCTCTTCTTCAACTCTTCGAAACTCTGTTTACATGTATCTGATCATTGAAATTTGACCTTCTTTTGAGTCAACCTAGTCAATAGAGCTGAGATTGAGGAAAATGCCTCCATGAACCTCCTATAATAACCCATGGCGCACCAAGAAACTTATGATATCCATGTTGAAGTGGGTCTGCCAATTTTAACAAGTGTCAATCTCCCCGAAAATTAACTTTAACACCTTCGCACAAATCACATGGCCTAAGAATGCCAGCACTTTAGTCAAAACTCGCACTTTAGGAATTTTTGCATAAAACCCGCGATCCTTGAATGTCTGCAATACTATTCTAAAAGAGAAACTTCGTTCTAGGGCTTAATGGATTATGAAAAACTAACTTTCTAGACTGAAGGGCCCTATTTATACTTTACGCTGTTGCCGTATATTAACTATTCACTTGACGGACTTGACAGCTTGTCGTTGTGACCGTCCTTTCACAAAATCAGAAGAGTTTCCGAGGGTCTCATGACTGGCTGTGCAACTTGATAGTGCAAGTTGACGGGTCGTCAACATGTTGAAAGGCCGTCTTTGCGCATTGACGGGCCGTCTTTGTGCATTGCCGGGCATTCCTTGTACAGTGACAGCTATATTTGTGCATCGACAGTCCGTCTTTGCTCATCAACTTGCACTACAGATGATGAAATGGCCATAACTTCTAGCACAAGGCTCTATTTTGGCTCCATAATATATTGTTGGAAAGGTATTTCAAAGATATAAAACTTTCATGTTTTAAGCTTTCTCAAATCCCAATGGATTTTCACGAAATCAGGCTGGAAAAAGGACCTATCAAAAACTTAGGCGATTCCATCGAATCTTAAGCACCTTACTATTAGCCACCTTGCGAGGATCATATTTTCTTGCTCCGATCTCCGATTTGCCTAATCCTTGTATGCGTAGGAAAGATACTTCCACGTACTACAACTTTCATTTGGAAACCTTTTCAAAATTCTCAACTAATTGAGGGGTTATGGTTTCCCGAAATAGGCCCCTCGGCCACTTTCACAAAATGTTCAAACCTTCAACTTTTCTTGGAAACTCTAACGAGACGAGTCTAACCTTTGTTGGAAGATACAGGGTGTTACAATAGCTCCCCCTTGGATCATTCGTCCTTGAATGATGAGTTCTAGTTTAACTAAGCTGACGGGAACATTTGTCCACTACTGTCATGAACACATGAATGCTAAACTAAAAGGATTGCTAAACTGAATAGCTTCTCGAATCGAATAAGACGTGCGAGTGACTACGGGCCGACTTAATAATGGAAACATGGAACTATAGAGTTAAATCTAAATGGGAAGATAAATTACCTTCAACAACTTCTGCTGACTCTTCAAAGAGATGGGGATATCTGGACTTCATGTCTTCTTCGGCTTTCCACGTAGCCTCCTCGGCTTTCTGACTCCTCCAAAGGACTTCACTTAGGCCATTTATTTCGTTCTTAACTTGCGAACCTGATGATCAAGGATCTCCGGCTGAACTTTTCATAAGTCAAACTATCATTGATCGTTATCTTGTATCACGGGACAACCAATGACGGGTCTCCCACACACTTTCTCAACATGGACACACACTGGATGCACAACAATCATGTCTCGTGGCAACACAAGCTCATAAGCCACTTGACCAACCCTTCGCAGCATTCTGTATGGTCCAATATAGCGAGGACTAAGTTTCCCCTTCTTACCAAACCTTATAACTCCTTTCATAGGCTAAATTTTAAGAAACACCGAGTCATTAACTTGAAACTCGAAGTCCTTTCGTCTCACATCTGTGTAAGACTTCTAGTGACTACGGCCATTTTCAAATGATCTTGCATTAACTTTTCTTTTCCAGCTGGGGAGACCAGTCGGTCTCAAAACTTTCTTCCGAACCCCAA
>NC_081353.1:23761908-23771023 GCF_029784015.1 Lycium ferocissimum | reverse complement strand
CATCCGTAATCATTATACGAGTGCTTCCATCCTGTGGAAAAATAACTATACAATATGGATTTCATCCTAGAAATCCACATAATCTATACCACTAGTCAGGTGATTCCTTTGTAACACAAGAAACAAAGAGAGAGCTAGGCAATTTGAAATTGGAAAATGCTTCAACTTTTAGCAATTTATCTCCCACCATTGAAGATATGTGGTTATTAGGAGCTGAAAATTGATCATCCTCCTCTGTCCCCTCCGCATGTCATTATCCTTTGTAACACTACTGGTTTTATCTAGTTCTATGTTGCTCGCAAACGCACACGCAAGTAACATAGTCGTACAAGTAATATATGATTTTTAAGTCCAGGTATCGTACCCATAGAGACTTAGATTTTTTACTGTTCAGCTAAATCAAATTTCGTTGTAACTATTCAAGAAGGTGACAATCAAAGTGTTTGTTGTGACTAAATTAAAACTGAAAGTAAACAATTTCATATGAGTGTTTTTGTGACTGAGAAACTTGTGACGAAGACTGTCAGGTTTATCATATGAGAGAAAGTTCTATGGTCATGGCTTTCAACAATCTAGTTGATCTTTTGGCAATTCTACCTGTCTTATTTCCTGGGTTACTTGTTGATGGGTTAATTGTAACTTTATGATATTCTCTCGAACTACTCACAAGCCTGTAGATGCTACTATAACGCCTATATCTCTATGGTCGTTAGAGGTAATAAGAATGCATTTATTTTTTCGTATTCAACTAAGTAGGGTTTAACGGTATATCTCTATCTTCAGTAGCGAAAAGATAATATCGAACAAACTCTATTTATTTTTATTACGTACATGAATTCCCTCTCTCAAGTCCAATTCACGCACCACAAATAGTGTCTAACTATTGGCCAAATAATCAAATAATTAAGCACAAGAAATAAGCAACCCAAAATATGGAAATTTAATAGACAGAAATTGTCGCCAAACCAACAATCATGTCTTTCGCCACAACCCTTAGAAATAAAGAGTTTAGCTTCACATAGACATGGAGGAAAAACAACAAATCATCTGAATAAAAAAAAACGTAATAATAATTAGTGCAGAGAAGAGAAGGTAGAACCCTATAATACGGCCTTCACAGCGGCTCCAAGCTCTCTCTAGGTCCAAAGTTATGTCAAAATTGTGCAGGATATGCATTTATAGGGTACCAAAGGGCCTGGACTTTTAAATACCAAATCCAACTCGGACCGGAAAAAATTAGCGGGCACATGTCGCGGGTGCAATGCGAAAGATCAGAAAATATTCAGAGACAGTAAAGTCTCACGGTACTGCAGCGACGCGTGTGCACAACAACTGAAGACAAAGGTATGTTTCTTCATTCTTTGTAATTGTTATTTCAAAGCGTAATAACTCCTCAGTAATTGAAAATGATTATTTTCCCTCCTTGTCTCTTGTCTTTCTTTCTTTCTTTCTTTCTTTCTTTCTTTCTTTCTTCCACTTTTTGTTTAATTTTGCTCCAAAATTCTTCAATTTCACACTGCTTTATTTCTACACGGTACAATATAATAGTAAGCACAAAGTAATATAATTAATACTCAAAAGACAATTAAAAGTACTAAAATGTGAGGCAAACAATGAATAAATATATGCATTTTAGGCTGAACATCACCACTCCACACTTAAGCTCTTGCTCGTCCTCGAGTAAGCATTAAAACCACTCTCAATAAATCAAGCCTAGGAACACCACCACTTTGGTTGATACCAACAATTAGGCCCTATTGCAACTCAACTCAATAAATATATACATTTCCTGATCATCATGCAAGATATACAAGTCGACTAAAGTAAACAACGAACTTCTAACCTCCTAACCTCAAAGACGGACTCTAACTCATCAAATTTAAGCTCGCTTACCTATTCTTCAAAGAAGCTAATAACATCACCTATCTATCATGAAACAAGTGCCCTCATAAGAAGAAGTAGTTCACGCACTCAAACAAAGAATCGAATGTAATTTAAAAACTTAGCATTAAAGCAAAACTCTCGCACTCACAAAGAAATTCACATGTATGCACAAACAACCACAGCTTGCCTATTATGTACATCCCCACTGATTAAATGTACTCGAATAGAATAAAATAGGCCTTTAACGAGTTATAATGTTGACTAGGGCGCGTGTAACACCCTATATATTACAAAAAAGATTAGAATCGTATCGTTAGAGTTTCAGAGGAAAGTTGAAGGTTTGAACGTTTTGTGAAAGAGGTCGAGAGGCCTACTTTGGGAAACCATAACCCCTCGATTAGTTGAGAATTTTGAAAAGGTTCCTTAATGAAAGTTGTAGTACGTGGAAGTACCTTTCCATGCATATACGGATCAGGCCAATCGGATATCGGAGCAAGGATATATGAACCTCGCAAGGTGGCTAATAGTAAGGTGCTTAAGATTCGATGGAATCGCCTAAGTTTTTGATAGGTCCTTCTTCCATACCTATTTCATGAAAATCCATTGGGAATTGAGAAAGTTTAAACATGAAAGTTGTAGATCTTTGAAATACCTTTCCAACGATATATTATGGAGCCAAAACAGAGCCCTGTGCTAGAAGTTATAGCCATTTTACCACCTGCAGTACAAATCGATGCGCAAAGACGGCCGTCAACGCACAAGGAAGGCCCGTCAACGCACAAGGACGGCCTGTCAACTTGCATCATCAAGTTACACAGCCAGTGCAGACCCTCAAAAACTCTTCTGATTTTGCGAAAGGACGGTCACAACGACGAACCGTCAACGTCAAGTGAACCATCAATATACGGTGACAACATAAAGTATAAATAGGGTCCTTCAGTCTAGAAAATCAGTTTTTCATAATCCATTAAGCCCTAGAGTGAAGTTTCTCTTCTCCAAACAATACAAGGCTCTAAGGTAAGTGTCTCAAACACTTCCAAGTCAATTCTAGCATAAGATTACGTAACCTAATTAGGGAATCATTGTTCTTAACCTAGGGTTTTCAAGAAAACCCACGTTCAAGGTTTAAGACACAGGTTTTGGGGATTCTTCTCAAGTTCAGACTTATAGATACAAGTTTTGGAGCATATACATGTATGTGAGGCTAACTATCAACGTTAGGGAACATTTATGATTCTCCCTACGCCTCATTATACATGCTTATTAGTAATTTGACTCAAAATACAGTTTAGCCCTAGTTTCTTGAATAGTTGTAGAACTGCTATCTTCTAGGATTATAGTTTCATAATTCATTCATGGTGTCATTCTGAATATCACAAACTCAGTACGTAATTGTAACGACCCATTTGGTCGTTTAGCACTTTTAGGCATAATATTCCTAAAACACCCTTTTCGTGGTCAAATCTTGCTGTCTATAGTCTGCGATAACGGGTGATTCGGTTATTTAATTGACGAGTTTTAGTCCTCATTTGACATGCGAGGACGAATGTTCTAAAGGAGGGGAGAATGTCACACTCCATAATAATCCGTGCTACTTGTATTAAAACAAGAAAGAATGAGTTAAGAAGGTTCAAGGAAAGTTAATCGAGTTAGTAAGAATATCGTTATAAATATGGTTGTCTTAAGTATCTCGAGGTGACGGTAACCTAAAGGATTTGAAATCGCGTTATGAGTATGTATATGAGGTAATGTGAGTGACCTTTTAAAGTATTTGAGATTATTAGTAATGATATAGAAGATGGACAAAAGATAGGAATATACTTTTTCGATTGGAGTTTCGTCGAAGCTTTGCGAGTTCTACTTATGGTTATTGTGATTCTACGAACCCTTCGAGACATGTATATGAATTGTTATGGATGTAAATGACTGTGTATATGTATGTATAAGAGGTTACATGAGGTTGGAAGAGGATTAGAAGTTAAACGAAATGAATCGGAACAATTTCGTAAAATCTCGGACCCGATTTTAGCCTATATTGTAGGAGGCATATCTCCTAGTATATGAGGAGTTTTAAGGTGTTTCAAAAGCCTAAAATTAAGTTCATCGAGTCTAGTTTGCAACGCAACAAACAGCTCGTCAAAATGATATCGGGGTAAGGAGATATGGATGATTCAAGTCGGGCTGAGTATTAAGACTATCTCAAGATACAAAGTAGAGACTTTAACTTCCGATTTCGTTTGAAGTCACAATTTATCTACAAATTTTGTTTGGTATAGAAGCATTAATGGAAATTAGAAACTACTTAATCGTGGTGTTAAGTTAAAATTAGTGGCAACAATGAGCCAATATGAACATTAACATGCCATGTCCAAAAGATGACTCAAAGTCATCTTAAATAAGACTACTATGGGAGACATACAAATATACATTTAAATGTGATTCATCCACTACACTTACATTATTTGTGGACAACCAAATTGAAAGAAAGGAGTGTGGAATTCAGCCAAGTGACTGAAAATAAGGCATCCATGTGAAGCATGCATTTGAATATTTAAGCATCTACTACTTTATGAAAGTATACATTATTTTAGGAAGACACAACATGGTGGAGGGATCATTTCACATTAAATATTGCTCATTCATCTTGGCATAATTACAATGGACAAAGGATGGTGTATGAATCATTCACTACACATACAATTGTCTTGTAAACAATTGAAAAGAAAGAAGAAAGGAGAAACAAGAAGGTGAGGCTTGGCCACACTTGGCCTAAAGTTGTAGAAAAAAATGGAATTTTAAGTGTAAAGTTAATGGAGTGACTCATGCCATAAGTGGAGCATGTGACCAACTTGTAGGCATCAAAGTTGAACCAAATAATGACCAAGAAATCAGCCATCACAATTCATTTCAACTACACAACACAAAGAGAAGAGAAACCTAGAGAGGAGAGGAGCATTCGGCCAAGGGGCTGATTTTGAGCCCTTTGAGTCTTGATCTAAAAATTATTTTCCAAGGTGTTTCAACCCTTTAGAAGGTCCCTAAAACGTGAAGATAGTCTTTGGAGCAACAAGAACCATTTCCATCTCAAGTCACCAACTCTAGCCAAGTAGAGAAGTCAAGTTGTCAAGGTAAGATCTAACTTTCTTTTCATGTATTAAGGGTGATGTAGATGTGTGAATATAAGTTGTATGCATGAAATAAGGTGTGTTGATGTTGGAACATGATAGTAGTTATGGGGTTATATGTGTTGATGTTGAAGTATGGTTGTAACTTGACGAACATGAATCGCATGCATAAAATCATGAAAGTTGGTGTTGGAATGTTAGTTGGCCGTAGGGACTGTTTTTTGGTGGAATTAATGGACTGATTTTCTTTAATAAATATGGTTGTTACTATCATAGATCTCATGGTAAAAAGAATGAAAAGAATTGGGAAGTTAAAGGTGAAGTTATGTTAGTATGAAAATGGTTGAATCTATGATTTTATGTGAGTGATGTTGAAGCATGGTGTAGCCGTGTGTGGACTGTTTTGTGAAGAAGTTAGTGAACTGTTTTTACTTGATATTTTGATTGTTATTATCATGAATTTTATGATGGAAATGAAGGTGTTTAATGATTGGAGTTGAAACTAAAGTCGTTTGAGAATTGTTGTAAGGATTATAGAAATGACGATATAGCGTAGTTGCGTATGAATTGATGTTGTACTTATCTTGTGGATAGCTGGTCATAACTTACTGAAATTGTATGAAAAGAAGACATGAAATGATGTATAAAAATCGCATGTGGTTGGCTTAGTATGTTCGTAAACGTTTGCAAGAATTCCGAACATCGTTATGTTGTCGGTTAGAACTGTTTTGGACATGTTGTGGTAGTGGTGTTGTTTTGGACTTGTGTTTTCATTAAGTTGGAAAGAATAATTATAAGTTAAGAGTATACATCATATTGTATGTTGGATGGGTTGTTATAAGTTGTTACATGCAAACGTTAAGGCTACAAACTAATAAAAGTAACTTGAGAATGTCGAAGCCGTATGTGAATCGTTATTGCATGTTATGAATGGGTTGTTTAGAATATTGTGTGGGCTGTCCGGATTGGTATTGAACACATAATTATTGATGTTGTATTGGTAGTATGTGGTTGGTTTAGATACAAGAGAAAACGTCGCCTAAACATCTAGAAAGGAGTTACTAACGTTAGAATACGTTTGAATCTCCCCGTAGCTTAACCATAGCTGTTGGCGTCTTAATATAGGTTGAAGTATTATTGGGCAGAGTACCCATATTGTGTGACGAATAAGCACTAAAGACCTTGTCCGATCGGAAGCACTTCAGAAGGAAAAAGCTTTGGCATGAAAGTTCGTGACATTGTTCGCATTGAGGTAGGTTACGGTTTACTTTATGTCTAGACTCGTTAGCGAAACGTATGTAAATAGTAGTGATTGACGGGAAAGCATGATAGGACTTCGGGCATGGTGTGGAGGTAAATTCCATCTAGGTTGGTATTACCACCGTTATGTGGGCTTGTCGCCATTATTGTGATATCTTGTTATGTGGGCTTGTCGCCATTATCAGGATATCTTTTGTTATGTGGGCTTGTCGCCATTATTGTAATCTTGTTATGTGGGCTCGTCGCCATTATTACGATATGGTTATGTGAGCTGTCATTGTATTGTGATTTCATGTATTTGATATAATTTCTCTCTCTTGTTATCCCCCTTTGGTCATATGGAAGAGGAAGGTTATTACTGAGAATTGAATATTGAATTGCAATCCCTAGTATGAATCTATGGAACCTATGATTGCGGTGATTATTGAGGTTGATTCCATGCGAGGCATGCATCCCATATTCTATGTGCTATGTGATGTAATTATCACCTAGTTGTATCTTTATCACATACTAGCTCCCTCACCTTATGAAAGGAAGGTTAATATTGATGATTGAGCCGGCAATAATATGACTTGTACTTGTTTATTGCATATTGGTGATATAGTTGAGGCTGATATCATGCATGACATGCATTCATATTACTCTTATGTTGTTATAATGGTGAGGAGAGTGATTGAGAGACTCAGGGTTTGTATGGAGATTGAGAGTGACGAGAGAGACTCAGGGGTTTAGGAGATTGTGAGTGTTTGTTGCAGGGTTTCTTGTCGGGAACGATGGAGTGTCCGATGCCGAGGTCTTTCGGGATCGTGAGAGTGTGCTCGTGATCCCGAGGTTATATTCGGGCGAGTGGTACATGGACTTCGCGGGTCCCCCATGGGTCATGACTATGAGGTATTGCCATAGCATGTGTGTACGGGAGTGGAGTGTGAGAGGTGACTACTGCATTGCATAACATTTACATAGCACGACATTGCATTGCATAGCACTCCATTTGAATGGTCATTCATGTCATTGCATGGCACATTCTCGATTGATTCTTGATTGTGAATTCCGAGTTGTTGTTTGTGAGTATTTATTTTAAAGGTTGGATGGAATCGAGGTTTATAGAATTCTCCCTAGGCTTATAATCCGAGATATTGAGATCCCATGACTATCGTTAATGCAAGACTTTCTCATGTGCTAGATGTGTGACCGTGTTTGATTACTTATCGCTTACTTGTTAGTTGCTTCTTGTTTATATGCGTGAACTAACCATTGTCGGCCTATGATACCTACGAGCCTAGTGTTGTGCTCATACTACTTCTTTGCTACACTCCTTCAGAGTGTAGAGTTATTTTCGAGGTGATGTTCGGAGTCTCACGACCGTTTCGAGGCATTCGTCAAAGACGTTTTGGGTGAGCTATTGCAACCCGGAAGTCTCTCCTTAGATTGGTTGTTCTCATCCTTGACAGTCGTATCCGGTTCGAGTCCGTTAACTATTCAAATTGTAAACTTCTTAGAAGCTCTTGTATGAGTCTAGACGATTTTGGGAATTTCTTATAATAACGATATTTATTAGCATGTTGTATCAAATTAAGGTAGTTATCTGAAGGGTTCGCCCACCAGGGAGGGTTAGTGTGGGTGCCCGCATGATCCATGATTTGGGTCGTGACAGCAATTGTTATATACTTGTGCATTGACATCGCATGAGTCTCAGTCAGTGTATAATCAGTTATTGGCTTAAGTTTCATAATCAGAAACAGTTATCATGCTATCAGCTATAGCCCAATCTCAGTCTTTTAAATTGTTTAATATTAAACATCTGTATTTGTATTTTTAGGTTCTAGGCCACAGTTTATGCATACGTATTGCTTGGGCCTGAGGCCAAAGTTTTGTGCACATTTATTTGGGCCATAGGCCATAGTTTATATTCTGATTATACGGTGATTCTTCATTTAGAAAGCAGGGAGTACTTCGGATCCTTGCCTTCTGTTTAGTTCGATTTCGGTTCGATGCTATATCTCTTCTTTTAGTTGCTTTACATACCAGTACAATTCAAATGTCCCGATGTCACTTTTATTTGCTTAGGGGCCTGCATCGCAATGATATACGATTGACGCTCCCATTGCTTCATTTGCTCGTATCGATTGCTTAGTGAGCCCAGTTCCTTTGGGCATTATCTGCTTTCGAGTCTTTCGATTTTAAACGAGTTATCTTTTCGGTATTCTTTGAGGTTTCTAGGACATAGTTCGATCGGTTAGATATTAGCAGACTTTGATGTGTTAGCCTTGTTGGCATTGATTTCAGATGTTTTAGACTTAAACAGTATTTTCGCATTTTAATATATTTCCGCCAGACTTTTTAGTAGAACAGCATGTGTTAGTATTATTTCCTTATTTTAGCATGTTTTGATATCACATGTTGATTCAGTTAGCATATGGGTTCGCTCGGTCACATGCAGTTAGGTACCAAGTGCAGTGTTACGCCTAGGCCATGGTTCAAGGCGTGTCAAAGCTTGATATCAGAGTACTACATTCAAGTGTCTTAGGGATTCTATGAAGTTGTGTCTAGTGGGGTCACCTTTATATGTGTGAGGGCCCCACACATATAAATAATTGACAACCAAGGCATTCGTGATTTGTTTCACTTTTTTCATACTCTAGTTAGAGCAGTACTTTTAGGAATTCTTCTAACTCGTGTGAATTACCTATTTCAGAAATGGCTCTGAAAAGAAAGTACAACAAGAGGAATACATCTACTAGCCAGAGGGCTATCGTTGATGCAGCTACAGAAGAGAACACTCAGGCTCAGACGGTTGTCCTAGCTAATGCTACCATTACACCTTCCAATGCTTCGGACACGGATGT
>NC_081353.1:23752540-23761808 GCF_029784015.1 Lycium ferocissimum | reverse complement strand
CAACTATCCCCCGGGAATCGCTCCATCCACTAATAGAAATATATAAAAACACGCTACGAACGCACTCGTGGTCTCAAAATTCCTAACAGAGGTTGCGTTAACCGAGTCAGCCCTCGATACCTCAACATCAATTTCTCAACCCAAGTCCCAAAATGCACTCGAGTGCAATGGGAACCGAACCGAATATACGTACAAGTTCTAAAAGGCCATCCAAACCTCTTGAAATTGACAAATTTTCAGAAAAGGTCCGTTTACCCAAAAGTCAACTTTGAATCAACTCTTTATCGCTTAGAGCCTAATTTTTCCAAAAAGTCACCCAAATCAAATCCAAACATCTCAGAAAGCATGTCAACGGTCCTCTCGGGTCAAAAGTGAGCTAACAAGCTCGGAAAAAGGTCAAAAGTGTCGAAAGACTATAACGACCAAATGGGTTGTTGCATTTGGCACTTGATAAAAATGGAATGCTTTAGGAACACGAAGAGGGGTAAAAAGTTTGAAAGCATTATTTGATGCATGTGATTGATTTTAACCAGTGTGAGTTATTGGTATTTTATTACCATCAGCCATGGAGACCTGCTCCATGCTATTGTATTCCTGCAAGTTATGAGGTGCAGCAGTTATGTGATGAGATGCTCCAGAGTCGAGAATCCAAGGATTTGCTGATGCGTGCATACTTGAAACATAGTTGGTTGTCGCCACAATAACATTGTGGGATTTGGATGTACATACACTTGCAACATGACCTGGCTTGTTACACAATTGGCAGCGAACACCATCGTAAGAGTTGTTGGTGTTTGAAGATCACAGCGATTGGGTGAATTAAAGCGATTGTTGGATTGCCATTGTTGATTGCTGCCATTGTTATTATTGGGGCGATGATTTTTGCGATTGTTCAAGTTACCAGACTTGTTGGATGTAGCAGCAGTAACAGTAATCGGACTAGGAGCTTTCTTTGACTCTTCATGTCTTAGGAAAAGCTCATGATCAAGAAGCTTTTCATAGAGTTCTTCATACGTAATATTGGATTCACAAGCATGGATCACAGCAAAAATCTCATGAAACTCTGGACCCATACCTCTCAAGATCTTAACAATGAGTTCGGAGTTTGTGACCGGGGCACCAGCATAGAGAGTTCATAAGAAATAGACCTAATATTTTGCTAATGTTCAATGACTGGTTGGGAGTCTTTGGTGAGTCTAGAAAGTCAATCACGAAGACTAAAAATTCTGGTTTGGGACTTCTTCGCATATGCAGCGTGTAATGCATCCCATACTTTCTTTACTGAATTGACAACAGCTACAGTAAAGGCTATCGTTGGATCAACAGACACCATGAGTGAATTTTGAATGAGTTCGGTCTTGATCAAACCAAAGAGCATATGCAACATTGGCACTAGATGCAACATTGGCACTAGTGACTGTGCCAGTTGTGATAGTGCGAGATGGGGAGCGGAGTAGACCCATCTAGATGACCAAAGATCATAACCATGCATAAGCATGGAAAATTGCGCCTTCAAGTTGCAAAGTTTTGGTTGCCTTGCAATTTTATTGCAATTGGGACAACGATTAAGATTGGATGACACCCGACTATTGTTGTCAGCATTAATAACTCTAGAAGTGTTGGCCATTTGTGGAGGGTGGGTGGGAGAGAAGAAAAAATTAGGATCTTACTCGTTAAAGTTTATTGAGGCAAGGAATATGGTACAAGGCAGAAAAATTAATACTATTATTGCTTCAAAACTGTCATTAAATATAAAGGAATGTAACATGTTACATCTCGTAATTTTTGCACGTCGGAAAATTTTTAAGTTGTTTGCGATAAATTAGGGACGAGGTTATTTTTCGACTTTGTTGAAAGACATAAGCATTCTATGATTTTATGGGATGGAAATGTTAATAAAAATTTGGGCTTAAAAGTGGAATTTTGGAAATTTGTAGTTCATGAGAAATAAGGCCACATGTATTGTGGGCCATAGCTACATGGAGGGTTAATATTTGTAGAGATAGATGACTTGTTGAGTCATTTTCATTATGTTCATCCTTTGGAAATTTCTTGAAACTTGGAGAAATTTGAAGAAAATTTGGAGGGAAAAAGAAATAAAAAAAAAAAAAAAAGAAAGGAGGCACATGACTAGGCCATGTGCTTGGCCATGTGCATGGTCATGTGCCATATTAGTATATATGGATGACCAAGCTCATTATTTTCATCATACTCCTCTAGAAATTTCATGAATTATGAAGAAAAAGAAAGAGGAAAAACGGCCGGTGGCGAAACCAACCCTCGATTTGATCTTGAAAAATTGGTTGCTTCATACTCCTTCGCTAATTGGAAAGGTCCTCGTCGACGTGGAGTAGTTGTTGGAAGAAGAAAATCATTCGTCTTGCAAAGAGCAAGTCTAGCCGAGAAAGGAGGAAGATGAAATGAAAGGTATGGTTCAATCTCTTTTACATGTTTTATGGATGTTTTGGACGTGTTATGATGCGTGGGAATGGATAAAAATCATGAAATGTTGTATGTGGTGTGTGTGGCCGTGAGAATGGATTGTTGGTGTAGAAGGAATGAATTGATTTTAGTTAGTGTTCTTGGTTATTGTTGTTGCAAATTCTATGTTAAGAATGATGATTTAATGGCTCATGTTGAAATGGTAGTTGTTAAGCGTGTGTAGGGGCTGTTTTGGTAGAATATGATGAATTAAATTTATTAGGTGTTGCATGGAACAAATGGATTGATTTTGTTTAATATTTTGATTGTTGTGTTGAGGTTGGATGTTGGTAGTGCATGAAATTTGTTTTGGGGCAGCCATATTAAGCCAATGTTTCCTAGTGCTTTGGTTGTTGTCATTATGAAATTGTGATGTGAAAATGAAGGTAAATGATTCAAGTCGAAGTAGAAAATGTGTTATGAACATTTCTAGTTAAGTTGGAAGGTTTCGGGTAAGATTGAATGTTGGTTGGACATCTTGAAATTATCTATCGACATTGTTATTATGATTGGTAGTATTGTTGTTGGATTGGACGGGTTGAATTCCCGGATTTCTGTATGTTGATTTGGGCCGAGCCATATTCTCGGGACGGTGCATTTTTTTGAGGAGTCTTTTGAAATTTGGTAGCCTATAAGTGAACTTGTATGAAGAATTAAGGCAAACACAAGTCGATGAATCTAATGATCATATGGATCCTTTTGAATGTAGATAAGCAAGTTGGGATGAACAAGTGTAGCTAGCAAGGCGGCGCAGGTATGTGAGGCTTACTTTTCTTTCATGGCATGTCCTAGAGCTAATAAGTTGCGACATAATGTGTACTTGGGGTAATTCCGCTCTTGATTTCGAGTACATTTTTATGATTACGATTTATGTTATACATAAGCATGTTAGTATCACTAAAGTACATTGTGTATGTTTGGTCAATGAGTAAGTACGAGAAGGTTACGTAACTAAAAGAGTTAAGTAATGTACGAACACTCTAACTTTTGTATGTGGTCTCGGATTGTCTTTAAGATTTCATAGACGACCCGTTGGTGACTAAAGATCATAACCCCACGTATATTGTTTCGAGTTTGTGCGAAGTGGGCCTGACCTCCGCTATCTCTCCTATGCATATACGTATGGTATACGGTGTGTTTATCGCTTCGATTCCCCGAAAGTTGTATGATTAAACGCTTCTTACTTACTGTAAATGATCTCGGATTTTTGCGTTGGAAAGTCATTTTGATATGATATGCTTTGACCGCACGATCCGAAACGTCTGGCGTTCGACACGATAATTGCAACGTCAGGTGAAGTTGATCAAATTTGCCACGAGCCTCGGATATCGGTAAGAATATTCGTTTGTCGAGTCTTGATTTATATGCGTATGTTTACTTTCTCTTTGCTGTGCAGAGCTCAATGTATCTTTCCTTGCGTCCGGGCGGGGTTACGATATGTTATCGTGCGCATTCTGTGCAAAGTACGTATGTACGCTCCTTTGCGTCCGGGCAGATTGTTATCGTGCACCTCTGCATTGTTCGCGCGTCCCTCGCGGGGCGGGCGGAGCTCTGCATTTTATGATATTATGATTTGATGTATGGGGTGGTGGCCCGGATGGCATTTGATCTGTCTGACGCGTCCCGTACTAGGGCGGGGTTCGTACGCGCGCCCACTCTTTGGAGGGCGGGTTCTAATATATATGCGCTTCGACGTTGATTATATCATTTACGATATATGACTACGATTGTTACCGCGTCCCTAAAGGGGCGGGATCGTTACTCTAAATATGGGTATGATCTACGTTTCGATACTACATGTACGTTCGTGCGCTATAAATACGATTTATAACGGTAATATTACGTACGTACATATGATATATCGGATACGATCTCTGCGCGTGTATGTTACGAACGATGCGTATCGGTACGTATGAGTTGCCTCGGACATTTTGTACGTTCTGCATAATTTGTGTCGGTACATAGGATCTGCGTCTGACATTACGCTCACTCTGTATCGGTTCGGTGCGGGTTACATCTATATATACCTACATACGTACGTACATTTTTACAACCCGTCTAATATACTACGTACGTTTGCTCCCGATTACGGGTCTATGCAGTAAAATCCCGTATGCACCTTACGCCTTCCGATTGTCTACGATTTTTGTACATTGTGCTTAGTACTTACGGATACAACTAAGGTCTTGTCTGCTACAGTCTGTATTGCTGAGTCTGATTATGGTTCTGTCAGTCCTACTTCTGTACTCTAATTTTGGTTATGTTATGTTTATAGTTTTTCTGGCTTCACATACTCAGTACATTTTCCGTACTGACCCCCTGTTCTTCGGGGGCTGCGTTTCATGCGGTACCCACAGATGAGTTGATGATGTTCCAGTATGACTGAAGAGCTCCAACTCCTTCTGGAGCACTGCTGAGTCAGAGTATGTACGTTATGTCTTCTGGATGGTACTAGAGACTTTGCAGACAGCGGTGTGGGTATAGAATGTCAGTTGTGTGGGCGGCTTCATCAGCCGACGTCTTGTATAGTGTTATGTATGAATTTTGTCAGATTACAGATTTTATTTGATTTGGTATGTATTATATTTTGGTATGATTTAGAAAAAAAAATTTACGTGTGCAATAAGGGTCTGCGGGTTCGCTCGGCCTTAAATCAAGGTCGAGTGCCCATCACGTCCCTCGGAAACTGGGGCGTGACATAACAACTTACCTAGCCTAACTCCACAGATGGAGGAGTAGCCTAACTCCACAGATGGAGGAGTATCTAAACTACTACTTATTTAGTTCCACATATTAATGAACTATTAAAACTAAAGAGCAGTAAAAACCAGCAGTAACAATGGTAAAATACAGTAAAAACCAACAGTAACTATTGATAAAAGAGAGCAGCAACTAAATGCACTGAGAATCATAAAATAGTAAAAGAATTGTTGGTTTTTAACAAAGAAACGTAGGAAATAACAGAGAAAAAAATAAAGAGAGAAAAATATACTACAATGCAGTCAAAGGGAATTATATTATTAAGATATGTTAGCTCTGCATTTATAGGAGAAAAATAGTAAAAAGATAATCATAAACTAGCCTAGAATATCTCTGCAGAGTATATATTTAACTAACTAACCTAGCCTAGTATATCTCTGCAGAATATATTTCTAACTAACTAATTACTAACAGTAAACAAAGTTATTCAAAAGCAGTAAAACAAAGTTAATGCAGTCCATAAGCAAATATTCTAACACGCCTCCTGATTTTGGAACTGCAAATCCTAGACTTGGCTGGAATTGACTTCGTGAACAAATTTGCTAATTCATCTTTGGTCTTGCAGTTAGCTTGATCCATATCTCCAAGTTGCAGCTCTTGATTATCAACGAATTGTGGCATGTGTTCATTTTCTGTTGGATTAAATGAGAAGTTTTTACCTCTCATTTTTAACTCGTAAAATCTCTTGCTTAGTAGCATCAAAGATTTTAGAGTACTTGTCTTCGAATAATAATTTAAATCCTTTTTCAACTTGTTGGCCAACACTTAACAGATTTTGATCAATAACAAGCACGTAAAGAATATCTGAAATTATTTTTGTACCTGAACCTGTTTTGATTGCAATAGTCCCTTTTTCTTTTACGGAATATACTTACCATTCACGATGTTGACTTTCTTGTTTCCCATAGAAATAAACTCTTTAAAAAGAATTTTGTCATATGTCATGTGGTTTGTACAACTGTCAATCATCCAAAAATCAGATTTCTTGGTTGAAAAAAGTATGTTGCCAAAAGTTGCCAAGTCTCTATTGAAGAAGAAGAAGAAGAAGAAGAAGAAGGAGAAGAAGAAGGAGAAGAAGAAGGAGGAGAAGAAGAAGGAGGAGAAGAAGCAGGAGGAGGAGAAGGAGGAGGAGAAGAAGGAGGAGAAGAAGAAGAAGAAGAAGAAGAAGAAGAAGAAGAAGAAGAAGAAGAAGAAGAAGAAGAAGAAGAAGAAGAAGAAGAAGAAGAAGAAGAAGAAGAAGAAGAAGAAGAAGAAGTAGAAGCAGGAGGAGGAGGAGAAGAAGAAGAAGGAGGAGGAGGAGGAGAAGAAGAAGAAGAAGAAGAAGAAGAAGAAGAAGAAGAAGAAGAAGAGAATGGTGACTATATTCCTACAAAAGGAAAAGGGACTGTTGCAATCAAAACAGGTTCAGGTACAAAAATAATTTCAGATGTTCTTTGTGTGCCCGTTATTGATCAAAATCTGTTAAGTGTTGACTAGCTAGTAGAAAAAGGATTTAAATGGTTATTCGACGACAAGTACTGTTGAATCTTTGATGCCCAAAAGAGAGATTTTACGAGTTAAAATGAGAGGTAAAACTTCTCAATTAATTCGTATATTCCTACAAAAGGAAAAGGGACTGTTAACGATCAAAACGAGTTCAGGTACAAAAATAATTTTAGATGTTCTTTATGTGCCTGTTATTGATCAAAATCTGTTAAGTGTTGACTAGCTAGTAGAAAAAGGATTTAAATAGCTATTCGATGACAAGTACTGTCGAATCTTTGATGCCACAAAGCAGGAGATTTTACGAGTTAAAATGAGAGGTAAAATTTCTCAATTAATTCATATATTCCTACAAAAGGAAAAGGGACTGTTGCAATCAAAACAGGTTTAGGTACAAAAATAATTTCAGATGTTCTTTATGTGCCTGTTATTGATCAAAATCTGTTAAGTGTTGACTAGCTAGTGGAAAAATGATTTAAATGGTTATTCGATGACAAGTACTGTCGAATATTTGATGCCACAAAACAGGAGATTTTACGAGTTAAAATGAGAGGTAAAACTTCTCAATTAATCCAAAAGAAGATGACCACATGCTAGAAGTTGTTGATAATCAACAGCTACAACTTGGAGATATGGATCAAGCTAATTGCAAGACCAAAAATGAATTGGCAGATTTGTTCGCAAAGTCAATTCCAGCCAAGTCTAGAATTGGCAGTTCCAAAACCAAGAAGGAGTGTTGAACATTTGCTTTTGGACTGCAGTAACTTTGTTTGACTGCTTTTGAATAAATTTGTTTTACAGTTAGTAATTAGTTAGTTAGAGATATATTCTGTACAGATATTCTAGGCTAGGTTAGTTAGTTAAAAGATATACTATGCAGAGATATAATAGGCTAGTTTATGATTATCTTTTTCTTGTTTTCCCCTATAAATGCAGAGCTAACATAGGCTGAATAATATAATTCTCTTTGACTGCATTGCAATATATTTTCTCTCAATATTTTTCTCTCTATTATTTCCTACATTTCTTTGTTAAAAACTAACAATTGATGCTTCTATTCATTGTCAACTTTCTTTCCAACCAAACCACTCTGCATGCTACTGTCCATCTCCTAACTCCAGAGGCTTCTCTTTGGACACTCAACTCTGCGTGCGACTATCCATCTCCCGCAACAGCATCTTATTCTTCTCCAAATGATGGTCATTGGTTTGTTTTCACTGGTGCTTCTTCTCATATGACAGCCAGTGCTAGTAATTTGTCCTCAATTTCTCCTTATAATGATAACGACCGTGTTATTGTGGGTAATGGCACTCAACTTCCAATCTCGTATACGGGTCATGGTATTATTTCTACTCCATCTTCATTTTTTTCTTTAAAGATGTTTTTTAATTGTTCCTAATCTTTCCACTAATATCCTTAGTGTTTGAAAGTTTTTCAAAGACAATAATTGTTCAATTGAATTTGATGGTTTTGGTTTTTTGTCACGACCCAAATCATGGATCATGCGGGCACCCACACTAACCTTCCCTGGTGGGCGAACCCCTCAGATAACTACCTTAATTTGATACAACATGCGGAATAAATGCTATTATTATAAGAAATTCCCAAAATCTGGTCTAGACTCATACAAGAGCTTCTAAGAAGTTTACAATTTGAATAGATAACAGACTCAAACTGGATACGACTTCTGTTGAAGGATAGAGAACAACAGAAATCTAAGGAGAGACTCTGGGTTGCAATATCTCAAATAGCTCACCCAAACGCCTTTGACGAATGCCTCGAAACGGTCGTGAGACTCCGAACATCGCCTGAAAATAACTCTACACTCCAGAAGGAGTGTAGCAAGAGTAGTATGAGCACAACACAAGGCTCGTAGGTATCATAGGCCGACAATGGTTAGTTCACGCATATAAACAAGAAGCAACTAACAAGTAAGCAGATAAGTAATCAAACACAGTCACACATCTAGCACATGAGAAAGTCTTGCATTAACGATAGTCGCAGGGATCTCAATATCTCAGATTATAAGCCTAGGGAGAATTCTATAAACCTCGATTCCATCCAGCCTTTAAAATAAATACTCACAAACAACAACTCAGTAATTCACAAATCAAGAATCAATCAGAGAATGTGCCATGCAATGACATGAATGACCATTCAAATGGAGTCTTTATGCAATGCAATGTCGTCTGTAATGTTATGCAATGCAGTAGTCACCTCTCACTCCTCCCGTACACACATGCTATGGCAATGCCTCATAGTCATGACCCATGGGGGACCGCGAAGTCCATGTACCACTCGCTCCGGAATATAACCTCGGATCGCGACACCTCTCACGATCCGGCAAAGACCTCGGGCGTCGGACACTGCAGTTCCCGGAAGCCCGGGCAAAAAACCTCCAAACTCCGGGCCTCGGGTTTTCGTCCTCTCATCTCCCCGGGAAACCTCGGGTCTCTCTGCACTCTCTCTCCGGGAAACCCGGGTCTCTCAAACCTCTCCCCCATTATAACAACTGGGTAATATGAAAGCATGTTTCGGGGATGGG
>NC_081353.1:23706656-23752440 GCF_029784015.1 Lycium ferocissimum | reverse complement strand
TGTATTTTACAATTTTACAACTAAGAGCGAGTTGATGTTAATAGATAATGATTTCTAAAATCTTATTGAAAGTCTTCCAACCAAATCAATGAATTTCACTCTAAAATTTTCTTTGCCTTCGAGTGTGATATTAAGCGCAATCAATTGAATCTCAAGTTAACTTTTCTATTCCTAGCTCAAGTTATTAGATGGGTTTTAAAGCCCAAAATCCTTATTAATTAATCTTTCTCAACCTCAATTTTTCTCTTCCGAGCTCAAATTCAAGTAAATGGCGAGTTCTAGGGTTAGCTAATCCCTTAAGAACCATTAAAAACAAGATTAATTAAAGAAACAAAGACCCACTTCATTATAAATAAAAATCATTCAATACATAAGTATAACAAGAGTTTCAATCCAAACTTTAACTATTTATATTTTCATAAACAAGTTTCAAGCATTGGAATAAAAAACTGCACACTTAAATATTCAATACAAAGCAAGGAATCAAAGAAACTAAGCAAACTATCAAGAAATTGCTCAACCAAATCTTCAAATCTTCAACACCCAAGTGTGGTGTAAGAACCTAACTCCCAAAAGTCTTGTAAAAGATGGCCAAAGATGAAACTTATTTCCCCCAAGTATTGCTCTTGTAATTCCCCAATTTTCCAAAGTCAAAATATGACAAAATAAGCCCTAAATTTCAAATTTACAAATCTCTTCACTTTTTGCGCTTTTAACCACTTTTCTCGTTTCCTTCAATTTGGTCTCTTTTGACTTGTTTTTCACTTGGTTTCTTCCCGATCACTTCTAAATCACACAAAACCCGTGAAATGGAAGTAAATGACATTAAATGCACTACTTTCTCAATCAAACATAGCAAAAATCTAAGATTAAAGAAGAGATAAGTTGGTAAAATACCCACTTATCAATGGGGTCGGATAGCTCTGCTTATGACTGTCAGTGTACAAAAAATTTACGCTATATCATATCACTTTTACTTGTTGTAACATGTAAACTATCTTATTTTCAAGATTCTAAATCTCATATTTTGAGTAAGCATACCTATAAATATCCTCAGGTAACCTAATAATATTAAAAAATCTTTATGTTGACTGTGTATAAAACGTAAACTCATTATAAAATCCTCACCTAAAGCAACCTCTTTCATTTTTATATTTATTTTAATGGAGTTATCAAAAAATCTAGTCAAGTAGTATAAGGATATAAGATAAATTTGAAACCATTAGAGATTTTGTGACTACTCAACAGAGAAGAAATCTTAAATGGGTGATCTAATTTTGATGTGATTCTAAATTTTCCCATTTACATCAATTTACTAAAGTCAATGAAGTGAAATTTAAATTTGAGATTATGTTAAAATCAGCATATAATCATAGACAATACTAATTTCACTCTTTTAAATTACTACATTGCCTTTTAGCGTTAATGTAATTAATGGTTATATGCTAGTAAACAAATCATTGAAATGTCTTAATATATGGAGTAGTTATTAAAGAACAGTTGTACCAATAAAAATTACTTTATTAATTAACAAGTTTTTGGTGAGTTTAGATGAAAATTGTATATTAGCAAGCATTTCTAGAAATAATGTAAGATTAACATAATATTTCTGTTTTTAAGGTTCACCTAACTCTGAGTTTGTCGGGGAACGAAATCTAAACAAGTAAGGAACACTTTTAAATCTTATGATGTTAAACTAAAAATGTTTATGATGAATAAAAATACCCTTTAAATTTTGTGATCTTAAACATATTATGTGATATTAGTAGATTCAATTCTAATTGTCTATTCCTGCCCGTCCTTTTTCTAGTTCTGTCCCTTTAGTCATACAATTGTGCTCGTGTTTGATGTTTCGTCAAATTAATGTACTTATTTATCACGATTGAGTAATTAATTATTTAAAAACTCCTTTTGGTATGTAGTCTTTTTATCAACCTTTTTCTGTTTGTTCGCTTGTAAAAGTTGCCTTTTACCCCCTGTTTGGATGGTGATTTCCCGTGGTTCATTAATATATGGTTTCTATGAAACCATATTTGTTTCCATTGTTCTTAAAATTATGTGGTATGGTGTTGTAAACCCGTGGTTATTCCATGGTTATATATAATGAAAGTTCCACAAACCACGCATTTAGTGGTTTTTCCGTAGTTATGTATTTCATTTCTCCATTATATCCCACCCTCCACCATCCACCCCACCCCACCCTTCCACTCACCCCCACCCCACACTACCACTCACCCCACCCCACTCCCGCCCTACCACCCACCCCCACCACCCCAACCACCACCCACTACCCCTCACCACCGCCCAACCCTACCTCACCCCACAACAACTCACCCCCCCTCATCCCACAACCACCCACCTCACACCACCCACGCCTCCACCATCCACTACCCCTCACCACCACCCAACCCCACCCCCAGCCTACCACCCACTACCCCCACTCTCATCCCACAACCACCCACATCACATCACCCACCCCTCCACCACCCGCACCCACTACCTACTTATCTTTTAAAGTTCCTATTTTATTCAAATTTTATTAATATATAAAAATTAATTTCTAATTAAGAGTTAAGGGTATTTTAGTAAACTTATAAGTACATTACCAAACCAAACAATACAAATGTTATTAATCCACAACAAATGATACAGTCTAGCCAAACATTGTGTTCATTAATACAGTACAATACAATTCAACACCATACTATACCATACCACTGTACATTAATGAACCACGGGAAACAACCATCCAAACAGAGGGTTAGACTTCGGAGTTTGGACTCGGAATTTCTTTGTATTAATAGTCATCGCTAAGTATTTAACTATTTGATATTCGGCACTCATTGATTTCTACGTGTTTGGTCTTGTGCTGTTCTTATTTCCCTTTACTTGCTTTTATACTTTAATTTTTTCAATTGCAAGAGAATCGAATGCTTATAGAATGAATTGAAGTAACATGCGCCGTACGAGAAATCGGTTAGGAACGTACATTCAACCATCTAGTTAACGTCTCTTCAGATAATACCTTAGGCTAATCTTTGTAAATGAGAGGCAACACACTTTTTGCACCAATCAGAAATCAGAGGCGAACCCAATATTTATAATATATGGGTTTCAAAATTGAAGTTTTGAATTCTCCTAGCGACAATTCTGATTCCGTTAGGAGCCAACTTTATCATTGCTAACATATAAGTAATTAAGTGTTGAGCCATGACATATCATCAGAAGTTACCCCTTAGTATTACACTTTCAATTCCACTAGACCACGATAGTCCCACCGTTAGAGAAACAACTTTATTAAAAACACAAAAGAAAGAAAAAAGATTTCGAAAGATTTTTCAGATTTATTCGAGGAGTTAAAAAAAAGGAATTTGTCTTGTGAGAGAAGAAAATAATATTTTTAATTTTATGGTAAATTCTCGTAAGAAAAACTCTCTGAAAAATATAAAAGTTTTATGAGGTAAAGCAGAAACGTTACCTTAAGAGAACAATATCACAAGAAATAATTCACAAAATATTCTCGTGGCCTCATACCAAATCCTTAATGCGTTTTAAGTGTGTTACAAAATTTTGTAATTCCAATCCCATATATTGAATAGAATTTCGTGCATATCTATGGATGTCATTATATGACTCGCCTTAACGGAATGAAATTCTTTATGTGCATAGGGGGACGTTTTAACATTGTAGAGCAAAAGGAAGATGGAAACGCCTTCCTTCTCCATACAGAGAATTTTGATAAAAGCCACGATCACTTTGGCACTACTTGTTTTGAGTTTGTCAATGACTTGTTTTGCTTCTGGAAGTTCCTTGTGCAACCAGTTGCAATTTTCAATCCCGCTACATGAGAAGTAAGATATCTTCCAAACCTAGATTTAGATGTCTCTCAAAAAGTTGTCACTATTCGTTAGGTTATGAACCAGAATAAAAGAAGTATAAAGTTCTTCTGATGATCACACCTCAATTTGAACAAGGATACACATGTAGCTGGATTTGCACTTAAGGAGTTAGCTTAGCAAGTAGTTTAGTTCTCCTCTTTCAAAGGAGTTAGTTTAGGAAGTGGTTATTTCATAGTTTAGGAAGTGGTTATTTCATTCCTGTATAGAAATGTTGCGTTGATTCAATAAATAAACGTGAGCTTTATGAAAAAATTCTTGATAATGAGCTTTTCCTCAGACATGAGGAGGCAAAAAGAAAGCCGAGCCCTATTATTGTCATAGCTTTCGCTACATCCAACAGATCGGTACTCGAACAATCGCAACAATCGTCACTCCAACAATAACAATGGCAGTAACCAACAATGGCGATCCAACAATCGCTTTAATTCACCCAATCAGTGGCGATCTCTGAACACCAACAACTCCTATGATGGTGTTCGCTGCCAGTTGTGCAACAAGCCCGGTCATGTTGCAAGTGTATGTAGATCTAAATCTCACAATCATTTTGAGGTCCAGGCTAACTATGTTTCAAGAATGCATGCCTCAGACAACCCTTGGATTCTCGACTCTAGAGCAACTCATCACATAACTACTGAACCTCACAACTTACAGGAATACAATGGCATGGAGCAGGTCTCTATGGGTGATGGTAACAAAATACCAATAATTCACACTGGTTTAACTCAATTACATGCATCAAATTGCTTTCAAACTCTCTAACAGTTTGCAGGTAGAACGCAAAAAACTTAAAACTATTATTGCTTCAAGACTGCCATTAAATACAAAGCTGAATGTAACAACTTACCTAGCCTAACTCCATGGATGGAGGAGTATCTACACTACTGCTTAGCTAGTTCCACATATTGAGGGATTATTAAAACTAAAAAGCAATAAAAACCAGCAGTAACAATGGTAAAATACGATAAAAACCTGTAGTAACTATTGGTAAAAGAGAGCAGCAAGTAACTGCACCGATACGCCCCCTCAAGGTAGCAGTATGCAACAATGCCTAGCTTGAACATGTGGCTGTCAAAGGCTCGTTTGGAAAGGCCCTTGGTAAGAGTATCTGCTAGTTGGTCCACTATGTGTATATGGACAACTTAAACTGTCACACCCTTAATCCGATAGGGTGTGATGGGCACCCGACCCTTACGTAGGGCCGAGCGAACCGTGTCGTAACACTCAAAATCATACCGGGCCCTTAAATCATAACATAAATACATAATGAAAGTTTTTCGGAAGTCAAACATGCTTTTCATCTTTTTCAAATCAAGTAAAGTTCCGTAACGTACGAAATTTGTAATATAATGCAACTAGTACAAAATGGGAGCCGCTTTTCAAAAATCGACATACTACATACATGACTCGTCTACAAAGTCTCTAACATGATCCAAGACAACATAATACATATGCTCGATTCGGCACTCCAGGAAGAAATGGAGCTTGCCAATCCCGCTGGAACACCTTCTTCTAACATCTTCTACTCATCTGGGTGTACCTACACGGCATGAAACGCAGCCCCCGAAGAAAGGGGGTCAGTACGGAATATGTACTGAGTATGCAAAGCATGAAGTGTAGTAAACAGGACCATAATCAAAGTAGGAATCACATAGACAAGTGTAACGACCAGAAAATCATAAGACTTGCCTTTGAAAACATATGTCATGCATGTCAATATCATAAAACCATCATGTGTACATATAGCGTGTCCCGGCCCTCTAGTGAGGGACTCGGTAAATAAAATCATCATATGTATATCAATTATCGGAAATCATATGCGAAGTACGTAAAACAAGTATAATAATCGAATGCCGAATGCTTACCAACATAAATCATGCATGTCAAAAACATATATCATATGCGGTCCATAATGGGACCCGGCGGACGGAACATGGTCGCCCCTCCTGCCTTGGGCGCCATAACTCATCATACTTCGGAAGTTTTGCATATCTCCGAACACATCATCCTCCGTATCACATCATAATTCAGAAACACATCATACTTCGGAAAACTCATCATACTTCGGAATATAACATAATGCGCACGATACATACCGGCCCGGGACTCGGCGAAGGAATTAACAATAATGTGTATGAGCAGAATCGGGGGAAACCATATGCAATTTTAAACATTTATAAACCATATGCAATTTAAACCTTTATAAAGACTCAATAAATTAATCAAAACGAACCATCATTTACAAACTAAGACAATAGTCCAATCAAGTTTTCTTCCGAATGCCACTCGGGAACATATCAAACATGTAACTTTAGAAATCATAGCTACGTATCGGAATCATATGCATAACAATCCTCATTTCAGGCTCGGTAAATAAGTAAGTAATCATACTCGGGGGTCGGGATGATAAACATGTTAAGTTCTTTTCAAAAAAAACCGTTAGGACTACACAAAGGAAAGTCTCGGGCCCCACGGACAGGTATCAACCCCATATTTATGAAAGTTAGGGTTATTATTTGTTATGGAGTCTCCTACGAACGTTTCGAGGCGATCCGAGCTCGTCTACGAAAGTTACGGTCATTCGTAGTTTCAGAATCGTTTAGGAACAAAACTCTTTTGAAAACAAAACTTTTATGCAACTTTTGAAATTTAGTCATACAAAGACATAAGGACCATAATTCAATTATATTAAGAATACGAATATCAAGAAACAAATAAGAATCATGGACATGCTCGGATCGCAAGAATAGAGTTACCTCGGGGTTCGTGTCATAGCTTACTTTCAACTAAGACATGCCAAAAGAAAGAAAGGCTGAGCTTTACATACCTCGTCCGCTTCCTAAGCTATCCAAACTTAAGTCTCGAGCTTCCCAAAATCTACAATAACGTCATTAAACACCAAGCATTAGCTTTAAGTACTTAAGGATTCAATCCCAAGCCATCACTTTATTTACAGAAATTTGGGCAGCATTTCCCCTGTAAATTCAACACCCCGAGAATTCAACTCGGCCAATTCATCAACAACGATACCAACAACCATGTTTACAACATCAACAATCAATTCAAAATGCATTCTAACATTAGTAACTCTTTTCTACATATTTCGACAACATTCCAATTATATTCAATTCAACTACATACATTCCAATCAATACCAATGATCTCATATTCAAGTACTAATCCGAAATCATTCAAACAAGATTCGCGAACATTTCAAACAATCCGCACAATATTCAAACAATCCAACCACACCACCATCCTACCCCAAACCTCCCCAACTTAACATAAACAACACTAACACATTTCTTTCTTCCAAAACTCATGAACTACACCAACAATCCGTACATTAGCAACATTATTCTTATAAATGCAAGAAAACTATATTAGAATTACACTAACTTCTACATTAACTCACCCACGTTTCAACTCCAACTTGTATCATCTAACGCTTTCATTTTTCACCACATAATCCATGACAACAACAACCAACCATGCTAAATAAAATTAATTCATCACTTTTACACAACACACACATACACGGCCAAGTCCAACACACACGGTTCAACTTTCACTTGCAAGATTTCATGATTTTTATTCATTTCCACATACTACAACATGTACAAACCATGCATAACATATGGAAATAAGGATTAAATCTTACCTCCTCCATCCACCTTCTCCCTCGGCCAGAGTTGTTTATGGCAACAACAAACGATTTACTTGCTCCAACAACTACTCCACCAAGACCTTCCAATTAGTAGAGAAACTAGGACAAAATAATTTTTTTGATCAATTCTTCAAGGGGCTTGTTCGGCCATGGTCATGGCCGAATGGCTTCTCCTTGCTTTCTCAAAGTTTCTTGAATTTTCTCAAGTGTTGGAGATGAAGAATATAATAATTTGGTCATCCTTTTATTTACACATAATAGCCATCCATGTGGCCCTTGGCCCACACCCATGTGGCTGGCCACATGGCCCTCTTGATCCATGAATTATTAAGTTTCCAAAATTAACTTTTGACCCCAAATTTTTCTTAATATTCCATACCAATAAAATCATAAGCAACTCATGCCTTAAAACAAAGTCGGAAAATAGCCTTGTCCATAACTTGTCGCAACCAACTTAAAATATTCCAACGTACAAAATTTGGGATATGACATAAACTTTCTTGTGTTGAACTTGTTTGCAAACAAAATGGATATCCACCGCAATGTGTTTCATGCGACTATGGAAAACAGGATTTGCACATAAATACGTCGCACCAACATTGTCACAGTAGATAGTTAGGACTTTTGAAGTTTAAGTTGCAGCTCTGCTAGAAGATTTGTTACCTAGTTTGTTTCGGCAAGGGGACTTGTCACGACCCAAATTACGGATCGTGCGGGCACCTACCTCATCCCCTCTTGGTAGGCGAACCTTTCTCAACCAAACCACCATCAATACATCCACAAAGTAATTAGTAAGTAAATAGTTGTCGATTACAAAGAATTATAAATAACACGTTGATTATTAACTAAAATTCTCAAAATCGGGTCTAGACTTGTACAAAAGCTTCTAAAATACAAGGGAATGAATCACAATGAAATAATAGAGCTTCTGTTTTTAGAATGAAAGTGTACAGGAAGCTTTAGGATGACATCTGCTAAATCCAGCTAACGAGACTTCGAGCAATAACCTGAGACACATCTACACCCCGAAAGGAGTGTAGCAAGAATGGTATCAGTGCATCACACATACTGGTAAGTATCATAGGCCGACTAAGATTAGTTCACGCTTACAAGTATAGAATAAACCAAGATAAATAGGCCAGTACAATCATTCTCACATTCATAATTCATAGCCTTTAGTGAAACCATCTAGCCCAAGAATACCAGGTTCTCCTCATACTAGTGAGAGCACTAGAATTGAACCTATAACAACACACACATTCAACACAACCTCAACCAATACACTGCCCTCCCCCCTCCCCCCCCCCCCCCCAATTTACTACAGAGATAGGCAAGTAGTCGATTAATAACCAATCATAACCTAAGGTGAAGTTTCTAAACCATCAGTCTTCCAAGTCTCTATGAACAACAGGCAATAATCCCCACACTAAACCCACACCTAGGTGGGGTCACTAACCCATAGTCTCGCCCGAACAAATAAACAGATTTATAAAGTACACATATAGACACAACGATACACAACGTATCAAACCATATGAACAAGATGATATCATATGCAATTTAACAGTGATAAGTAACTCCACCGTACACACATGCCAAGGGCATTGTTCGCACAATAGTCATGACCCGTGGGGCACTCATGGTGTCCATGTATCACTCGCTCCGGAATGGACTTTGGATCACCAGTCCACTTGATCCGGAACAAACCTTGGATGACGAGTTTGCAAATAGGCCACATCCCCACCCCCTGTCAAATTTGCCTTATATATGTATGTTTGTACATAAGATGGGTATCAAGATATGGTGGGTATCAAGATATGGTTCTAGTCTAGAACCCCAATATGAAGCACCAACTCACAAATAAGCATAACAACTCAATGAAATCAAGTGTCAAAGATAATACAAGTCACAATGCCATAGGTCATAACAAGACTTAGATAAATCAGCTCAACAATAGTATGAATCATACAAACTATCTCAATCAACACGAAGAGTATTTATCCACCCTTTCCTTCCAAAACACAAAAATTACACCTCATGGTTCAATACATAAAGTAACGGCGACAAACCCACATAATTAGAAGTTATACCAACCTAGGTAATATCCAATTAGACTTCATGCCCGAAGACCTAATCATGCTTTCTCCCGTCAACTCTACTATATATACATTTCACTAATAAAAGTCTAACTCAAGTAAACCGTAACCTACCTCGAATGCAGAACAGGAGCTACGAACTACTCCACACGAGCCTTCTGTAGTTGAATGCCTTAGAACGAGGGGAGTGTAACAAACATCATTTACTAAGTAAGTACAATACCCCCAACACCCAACTAATCGAAAGAAGAATTGATTCTGCAAAAGTTAATCAAAATACCCCTAGCGAGACACGAGGGCAAAACGAGAAATTAAGGTTGGACATAAACTACCCAATTTCACACTAGTCATTATCCTTATTTATGAGGAGTTCTAATATTAAATGGTGCCTTAATTCAACATTTCGACCAAAATCCCCAATTTAGTAGAGCCTTTAATCATGGATTAATTTTAGAAGCCAACGAGAAGATTTAAGCCTAGAATCTAATAACCCATTGATTAAGTATAACAAATCAGTAATTAACTTAACCCAAATAACTAAATGAAGATTTGTGAAATAATTTAGGATTCATAGTGTTGACACCTAATTTTTTACCTCCCATAATTTGTTTTAATTACCCAGGGTCCTGGAATATTAAATAGAGTGAAATATGTATTTTCAGAAGTCAAAATGATTTTATAAAATTATTTAGATAATATTTTACCAATCTTGTTTGATAAAATAGTTTCTATAATATTATAAATCATTTGGAAATTAATTTACATATTTTTACAATCATGATACTTTTGCCAAGTTTAACCAAGAAAGAACTAATTTATGATAATTATTTATTGTTTAAATTTTTTAAATTGGCAATTAGCAAGTATTTCACGCTGTTTAAATTCAAGAAGTCTGATCGATTAAGTGAATTAATCCTTTTTACCCCTCAAGTCTTAATTTCGCATATCCAGTGTGCATTTGTATAAATTGTTAAAATTAATCATAATTAGTCAAAGTATTTAATTCCACAAATTATTCAAATATTGGCTACTTGTGGTTTTAATTGAGACAGCTAATTTGCATGGCCTAAAAGTTGATTAAGGTCACTATTGCAATTTTAGCCCTTAATTGTTTTAATTATTTTTATTCTGGCCTTAATTAGAATGACCAATTTCATGGCTTAAGCTAATTAAGGTCATCATTTGCAAATTAGTCTGATCGTGTGATTAGGCTAAGGATGGCCATAATTGAAATAGCCAAATCCGTGGTTTAAATTTAACTAAGGTCATTTTTGCAATTCAGTTTTTTTTAAGTGGTCAATTGTTCAATCTGGTCATAATTGAAATGGCCAAATAATGGCAATCAACGCAAATTGGGGTTATTTATCAAAGTGTTGCATATTATCACGACCCATTTTAGGATAGAGCGGGCACCTACCTTTCCCTCCTCGATAGGCGAACCCTCAATTATATAACACTTCAATCAATAAAGATAATTTGAATAAACCAATAAGTAAGTAGTATTGACAGCGGAGATCAAATTATTTAACAACTCAAGATTGAAATGATTACAACAGTCTAATAATTACATACTCAATCCGATTTCCCACGACCTGGTCTAGACTAGTACAAGAGCGACTAAATGATCCAGATTACAACAACACTCTAAGACTCAACCTCCATCCCGAAATGAAGTGGGAGGAGGCCTTCAAAATAGTCACCGTGCATTTCCGAACATGTCGCAAACAATCACCTGAAACACTCTACACCCCGAAAAAGGGTGTAGCAAGAGCAGTATCAGTACAATCAACGCGTACTGAATAAGTATCATAGGCCGACAGAGGTTAGAAACACATATCATTAATAGAATTCGTAAATAAACATGATAAGTAACTAAATCAAGTCATACATCTATCTACTGCTCATTATAACATCAATACCCTTAACCCATTAACTTTCCTCTAATAACCACAAGTCAATTTCACAGCACCTTCACAATCATATATCATTATACCATTCATTTTTAGTGTAGAATCAACTCATCATTTGCTCTACATCCCTTAGAGACCAAACATATACTGACCTTACGAACGATCTATGAGATAAATCAACAAGTATAAGGCAATCATATTCGGAACCAAGCACACGTCATTGCCTAAGTGGAGCATCTAAACCCAATTGTACCAAGTCTCCATAGGTCCAATCCGAAACTGACATCACAAGTAGAACAACAAGTCATCACAATATAAGACATGATACAATGCAATGCAATGATGTATGAATGCAGTGCAAATGTTGTGTACACATGTACTTTGGATGAAAATATCGATATCACGGTAGCACAACCCAAGGTGACTCGAAAAGTCTAAGTGCCACCCATCCCGGATCTTTGCCCACTGGGGGTTCTCACCGGCACCACCCTGGGGACCCGCGGAGTCCATGCACTCACTCAATCCATGATTCCGAAATGAATATCGAATATCGGACTCTCACGTCACTCAATTAAAAACCGAGCCCAGCTCATCATAGTGTTTCATCAAGTATCATCAATATCTCAATAGTGTATCATGAAGAATGAGAGTGCATGCAAGGCATGTATGAACATCAATAATCATGCTCAATATCACAAGTACCAACAATGGGTACGCTCGCTATATATCAATGTCACAAATACCAACATGGGTATGCCGACAATATCAGCAAATACTACTCAAGTCATAAGGAAATCAATCCTCGTAGCAATCATCAAATTAAGGTACCACCATATCAAAAACAAGTTATAACCACAGTTCCCAATACCTATTAATACACGTGGCATCAAGCCAACACAATAGACCAATCAAGTCGCAATACATTATTACCACTTTCCCTTAATTAGCCTATTAGCTTAGCACAAGTAAATTCACCTTCTACTCACAAGCCATTCGCTACAACTTAGTCTAGCACTCAATCACAATCGTTGGTACATTTTATCCTTCCAATTATCAACTAGATTCACTATCAATAACACCGCACAATTAATTGCATATTACAGAAATTCTCATCGTGAGACATAGAAAATAAGTACCACCCACTACTTCCAGGTCACATAAAATCCACCGATACTCACGAAAATCAAATCAAGAATCTACAGGCCACAAGCTCGAACATACAATTCGCACAACAATACCATCCTATGATTCCATCCCAAATCTCCAATTCCTATGCATGCATTCTCCGTTCCTTCTATTACATGAATATGAAAAACTAACCGGAGTCTGCCGAAAGGAAGCCGTAACCTACCTCATGGCCGAGCGGATGCCACGAACATCCATTAATTTTCTAATTTGATCACCATATCGTAATCCGCATGAAGGAGCTTTGAGACAAAGTGAGGCCCAAGAATAGAAATCATCAGTAGAACCCTCATAATAGACTTCGGATTAATAAGGATGGTTTGGGAACTTAACCCACTTCTAGATTTCATTCGTCAAAACACTAGGTGATATATCAATCTCTTTCCATGAATAAGGCCAACTATTTACGCCATTGGCTAGGTAAAGTAACCATTTTTAAGCTCATCCTTGAGAAGATCCATTTCCAAGACCCATAAATAAACTCATTTTTAATGAGGAAGAAAGTAGGAATCTAGGTCATTAACCCATCTAGGTGAAAAACATGGAAGATTGCTTAATGGAGTTCATGTGAAAGATAATGCTAACCCAACATTCCTCCAACTCTAGGGACTTGTAATACCCATTAGATGGTTCTCTGGGTAAAGATTTTTAGAAGTAGTTTACTAGGTGAAAGAAGAATTTGAAGGTGTTAAAAGGGTTTTCATGCCAACAAATCTGATTATTTTGACATCCCCAAAAGACCTGGGCAGCTGGAATTTAGGGTTGTGAGAAAATGGGACCAATTCCCGAAATGATTTCTTAAATAGGGAATTTAACTGCGTGTCACCGCTTCACGGCAATGGCCGCAACCGCAATGCTATACACCGTAGCAGCCTGATGCCAACACAACACCAACACTTCAGCGGGGCCATGGCCGCGCAGCATGACCGCATAGCGCTCAGCCTAGTGCTGGGGCGGTCAGACTGGGTCCTCGACCAGAATTTTGATGATTGATTCCCTCCTACACAATGGTCCCAATAGTCTAGATGTCAGTTGGAAATAATTAGCGAACGGAAAGGTCTAGGAAGATACGGTTACGGATATTTTAAAATTTTTACGGTAACGACGAAACGGGTCGTTATACATATATACACAGATATGCACCTGTGTATACATATACACATGTATATTACGTGTATATATGTATATGAATGTTAGGCTGCCCCAGTCCCTTTAATAATTCAGACCGAGTCAAGCCCAAAGAGACCTGACCCGGACCACCTCAGCTTCTAAAGGGGTAACACCCCTCGTTTCACGCCATATTCTCAAGCAAACAGGCCTTAGGGTTCTCTCCCAAAGAGGAGGTAAACCTTAGGCGCCGCCACCCCTTTCCCACTTCTCTCTCCTCGTTACTACACCTAAAAATGGAAAAATCACAGAGGGGATAGGCTTTTTGCAGTCTTTGCAAGGCTGAGAGGGGTAAGGCATTTAATGCTCCACCCAATTTAATCCAAGTCTCACTAAACACTGCTCATGCACGGTACAAACCTCTGTATTTCATTATTTTTTCTTTACTTTCCTCTGAATTAACGGTCAACTCTGTTGAAGCCTTAATGGTATTTGTTTGTATTAGTTTGAAATCATGAAATTTGATTGGTTCTTGCCTGAACCCTACAGATTAACTTTTGCTGGTTAAATTCTGGCCTTTGATGCTTTATTTGATACAATCCTAGCCCTACAATGCCGAATTCTGAGGAGGAAATCCTTCAAATTGGGATATATCCCACATCGTGAAACCTAGCGTTTGGGGTTTTGGGGATTCCTATTTAAAGGACCCCATTCTTCATTATTTGAACAAGTTTGAGCATATTGAAATTCCATATACTCATAAAACTCGAAAAATACCTAAGATTTAAAAATATTTGAAATTTTTTACTTTTTTCTGAGTTTAAGTAAAATTTTAAGAGCTTATTTCTCTTGTTTTCTGGATTTGTGTGTGGCTGAGTACGATTGAGGGATGAAGGAATTATCCAAGTTCATTCTCGATCAAGGCCGTGCCTGTAAAAGGTAATTTTCCATCTTTTTATCTTTTTGTTTTTGTTAATCATTTGTTAGTCATGATGTGCTCAGGTATTTAGCCTGTTTTTACTTAGTTTGAAGTTGTAGTTAGTTAGTATAAGGTTGTTAGATGTTCATTACTTTGATATGTTAGTTTGATTAGACTGTTTGTGTAACAACCCTCCCGGTCATCATGAAAATTATAGGATCACCCCAGTAAATAGAACTTTCCCAAGAGTAGAACGAGCTAATAGAAACTCGATTGTATAAGTCTAAGAACTGAAAACTTGAGTTGTTTGTGATTAATGTTTGATTGTGTTGAGTCCATCGGGGGGTGACATAGGAAATTAGAACTCTGTTGGGAATTCCGAGGCCACGGGTGGATTCGTATGGTGTTTTTATATCTATGTGCATGTTTTGTTTGGGTTTGTGAGACCTCGGATGAAATGTTGGGTGATGGACTGAAAAATTGGGAAAAATTGTGAGCATACTGCCTCAGTGGTACAGCTATGGCGGGGTAGGTACCGCTACGGCCAAACCACTATAGCAGTGAGCTCCCCGCCGCCAGTAGTCAGTCGGTGTCCCAGCGTCCGCTATGGCGGGCAAAGAACTGCTATAGCGATGCCGCTATAGTGGGATCATGCCCGCCATGGCGGAGGTCAATTTCCTTTTGGTCCATTATAGCAGGCACTTGGCCGCTATAGCGAGATCGTTGCAATGGTGAGTTGACTGCCGCAGCGGTCGACGGGAGCAGAATTTCAGGTTTTAAACACTTAGTTCTGAATTCTTTATTCATAAAACTCCAAAACAGTTCCCCACAAGCACCTAGGGCGAATTTCCAAGCTAGGGCAAGAATATTCTTGAGAGGTAAGTCTCAACCATCCCTTTCAAATATTACGCATCATCTTCATAATTATCATCCCTTTTATGGGTCTCCAATGATAATTAGTAATAGTAACCCTAGAACCTAATGTATCTGCTATAGTTGATGGGTTATGTTTGTTATCATTTGTTTGTCATCTAATGGCTTGGTTTAACTCCTTTAATCAATAATTGAACCATTGTAGCCATGAACTAAGTGAATCGAGACTTAGGTTTCATAAAAATGGTAGCTTGACCATAAAAAACTACTTGTAATTGATGTCTTGATTAAATAGCCTTATAAATTGATGGTCAAGTGTTATTAAGGCCATTGTTAGGTTTTTTTTTACACCTAGAAATCATTCACCCATAGGAATGGGCTAAAGGGAAGGGTGTTCTTGAATTTATTTTGTGACTAGAGTATGTATGATCTATCGATCATTCTAATTTCGGACTTTTGAGCGTTCCGACGCTTTACGGAAGGGAAAAGCTATAGCGGAGTGATTCTCATTGTTCCAGCTCTATGTTTGAGGTAGGTTACGGTCTACTTGAGTTAGACTTTGATTAGTTGATTGTATGTGTTGTGAATTCGGTAGGACAAAGCATGTCTAGTCTTCAAACATGATGTGCGTGGTTGAACTCCTATATGTAATCGATTGAGCGACTGTGCGGTGCTCGCGACACTACTCATTGTGTTGAACCTACAATTTAATGTTGTGGTGAGAAGTTAATATGATCTTCTCGGTGAAATTATGACACAAAATGATGATTCGAGTATTGAAAACAAGAGGACAAGAATTACTAATGTACATATATATGAAAGGGCATGTTTGACCAAGGTGGGGATGTGACCTAGATTATGGGCTCGTGGTCCGAGGTTCATTCCAAAAACAAGTGGCACATAATGTGGACAGCGTCCGAGGTTCTTTTCGGAGCGGAGGATTTATGGCTCGGGTCCGATAAGTATCCGAAACGAGTGGTACATAGACACCATGGGTCCCCTGCAGGACATGACTACTAATCAATGACATTAGTTAGCATGTGTGTACAGTGAGTATATGGTTATTGTTGGTAGACTTATTCTCGTTGATTTGATTCTTGATATCTTTGGGTGACTTGATACGTCATTATCCTTGGTTGACTTGTTTTGGGTTATTGATTTCATGTTGTTGGCTGGCTTGTTTATTTTATTGATTTTATGATGTATGCATGATACTAATCTTAGTCGGCCTATGATATCTACCGGTACATAGTGTTTGTACTGATACTACCTTGTTGCATTCTTTTGAGTGCAGATTGTGATCCAGAGACTGCTACCCAACCTCATATCTAGCATTGAGGCAGTTGCTGACATGTCATGACCCATTTATCCTAGGCCGTGCGGCCACTTACCTTCCCACCTCAGTAAGCGAACCCTCACCCCAACAATGAACCAATATATAAAATGATGAAAGTTAAGTAGCAGAATAAAACGAATACGTAAGTCTCACGATATATATATATATATATATATATATATATATATATATATATATATATATATATATATATATATATATATATATAGTGTGTGGAAGACAATAAACACCCTGTGGTCTAGTCTGAATAATACAAGAGCATCTAAGGTGAATAGTATAATCTGGAATACTAATACATAAATGTCTATGTCTCTGAAATAAAAGTAAGACATATGATAGGAAAGTCTTCAAGGTCAGCGGACGCCATGCTCACCCTGGAAACTCGAGAGAAGCCGAAGTGTCGATCGACCACGGTCACGAAGGATCCGACTTCGGTACCGCATTCATAAAGAAGCAAGCGCAGTGCGGTACAAGACAATAAAGACCGGTAGGCATCATCGGCCGACTAAGCATAGTTAACACAATTCAGAAGATAAGCAGATAAGCAAGGAAACTAGCAAGTATAAGACAATATAATCACAACCGGGTATCCGTCATCGCCTATGTAAAGCATCTAAACCCAAGTATGTCAAGTCTGAATATATCTGATCCAAACCAATCATACAACCCAATCGCCAAGCATCTCAAACAAGTCATACTGCAATGCGGTGCAATAATGGTATGAATGCAATGAAATGAGGTGTACACATGTACTCCGGACGGAAATTTCGACGTCTCGGTAGCGCAACCTAGCGTGACTCGCTAAGTCTAAGTGCCACCCATCCCGGATCTTTTCCCAACAGACAGACGGGATCTCGGATCTTTGCCGACGGGGGGATTCTCACCGGCACCACCCTGGGGGACCCGCGGAGTCTATGTACTAATAACGATTCTAGGATAGCATCGGAATCGGCCATGCAATAATGATGCCGAAATAGATCATCGGACATTGGCCATCTCACAATCACTCAAGTAAAAGAGTCTGTCAAATATCAGTTTCACACAATCAACAATTCCGAAATTGAACCTCGGACATCGGCCTTCTCACAATCACTCAAGTAAAAGAGCTTATCAAATATCAGTTTCATACAATTAACGATTCCGGAATTGACCTTCGGACATCAGCCTTTTCACAATCACTCAAGTAAAAGAGTTTATCAAAATATCAGTTACTCCATCAACGATACCGGATCATCATCGAGTATCGGCCATGCATCATGAATGTGTGAGAATGCGTGCAATGCGTATATCAATCATCAACAATCAAGTTTAATATCACAAGTACCAACAATGGGGTACGCCAACAATGTATCTTATCATAATACCAACAGTGGTATGCTAACAATATATCAATATCACAAGTACCAACAGTGGGTACGCCAACAACATATCTAAGTACAAATATCAACAACGGGTATGTCAATTCTATCTCAATCAAGACAATAACACAGATTTCGATATCTACCAACTACTCATGGAATCAAACCATCACAATGGAACAATCAAAGCACACATAACGGGGTGGCTAGTTCCAACACACAACAAGGCCCAACCTAAGATAGTATCCAACCCGACTTCATACCCGAAGGTTCACATGATGTCTCCGACATTATAATCTAAATATGTGCTTCACTATACGAAGTCTCAATAAAGGTAAGTCATAACCTACCTGGATTGCCGAATCGCAACACCAATAGCTCACTCTTATGCCATGCCCTTCCGCTGAACCTCAAAACAAAGTAGTCTAAGCATAATCGAATTCTATATTAGAAACCATGAAGAATGATACTAATATTGCTACTATTTTAATTCGGTCAATTCTAACCCTATAAATTGGAAAAAACGGGCCCACAAGGGCAAAACGGAAAATTCGAGGGCAAAATACCAAATTGAGTACTAGGTAATCATAACCCAACCACCAACCACTAATTATTGATTTAACCCAAGGATTAGTCTAATTTCTGATTTCAAGCAAAACCCCCAAATTGGGTATAAACCCTAAGTCTTCAAATCTAAAATTCAATGCTAAAAGTGGAATAATATGATTAAGAAGCTTAGATTAGTCAATATATAACATAAACATCACTAATTTATCATTAATAATCCTAGGGACAATGTTCTTCCAAAACCCTCTTTTAACTCTTATCATCATAGGTTTATTAAGGGGAAAAGGGTGAATCTAGCATGATTATGGTTAAAGGGAAGAGTAAAGAAATAAGTAGGATTTACCTCCAAGATTCTCTTCCAAATATCCTTAAGAGCAGTTTCTTCAAGCTCAAATATCTAAATGGGATATAATGAGGGTCTAAGGGCTTTTAACGCTTCATTAGCTTACAAAACTGCCGTCACCCGCTTCAGCGGCACTGGGACCCCCCCCCCCCAGCGGTCACTCGACCGCTTTTAGTGGTCGAGGCCAAAATCCTCTTCACCGCTTCGGCGATAGGGCTACCGCTCCAGTTGTAATGCTGGTGCCGCCAAAGCGGACACTAAACACCAGAAACTTAACCCAAGTTTCACCTTTCGATCCGATTTTTTGACTAATTCTTGAGGCCATTTGCTCAATACATAGTCTCGCATAAAAATGTGCTACGAACACGCCCGTGGCCTCAGAATTTCCAACGGAAGTCTAGTTGACCGAGTCAACCCCCGATGCCTTAATCCCAAATTTCCAACCCAAGTCCCGAAATGCATCCAAGTGCATTGGGAACAGAATCAAATACACACACAAATTCTAAATGACCATCCGGACCTCTAGGGATCGATGAAATTCTGACAAAGGTTCGTTGGCCTAAAAGTCAACTTTGGGGCAATCATTTTTCACTTTGAGCCTATTTTTCTCAAAAGTTGCCCGAATCTGGTCCAGACACCTTGGGAAGTGTGTCAACAGTCCCCTTGGGTCAAAAGTGAGCTAATCAATGCTTGGAAACGAGCTTAAATGCCGAAAATACTATAACGACCAAACGGGTCGTTACATGATAGATTTAGGGTGAGCTTCTATCCGTGCCAGGCCGCCCGAAGATCTTCTATTATGATGTCTATTTCTATTCCGAATATTTTTGGTCATTTATTTAGACAGATTACATTCCTTAGACATGTTTAGACTAGAGTCCTTATACGGTGACTTTTGAATTTTTGGGGTTTGTAACAGTTAGGACTTTTGCATTTACTTCATTGTTTTATGGCATGACTTATTTTGATTATCACGTGCTTGAATGGGTAATAACTGATTGAATTGGTTAATATAAAAACGGACTTGAATGAATAGATGACTTATGTAGTGTGGGTGCCAGTCATGGCGGGTCGGATCGTGACAGTTTGTTTGGTTTAATGGTATAGTTAGTATGAAGTTATGTGTTAGGTTAACTAATAGATGCTAAAATATCCTTGTTAATAGTGTTGGCTGATACGATCTCTATGTGATAAAATGATTGATGTTGGGATTATTGTTTTACTTTTAAAAAATTTTAAGAGACTGTCCTTACATATATTTTCTTTGAACTATGATTAAGTTGTCTAAATCTTTGTTTATTTTCTAAGTCATGACAGCTTGAACAAGTAATACCATTTTAAGACCTAAAACTGTTATGTTCTATGTGTCCTTTTTTGATTGATTAAAGAACATAGGAATCTGTCTTGCCGCTGTCTGGTTTTCTCATGTTTGCTTTAGTTTAGCTTATATTTCCCTAACTACTTGTCTAAAGATAAAATAGAAAAGGTTTCAAAACTATTTGGTCTGTGTTTTGTTGAAACTTCCTGAAACTATGATGAGTTCTTAATGTTCTAAAGTTGCTATAATATGGTGTGGTGTCCAAACTATTGAGAGTACACATTTTAACCTTAGAAGTTAATGATCAAGCACAGTTTCCATTATGCATTAAGAGTTGTTTATTTTGTATTGTGATTGGAACTTTGTTGTTTGAAAAGATTTTTAACTAAATAGGGAGTTGGACTCTAAATCCGTGACCTACTCTATTTTTCACCCTTTGCTTGAACACTGTTGGATTGAGTGCATTATTTTACCCAGGCTAGTTTATTCCCCTGTTTGTCCATACATTTGTGTCTATTCAAAAAGGAGAGAAAGCCAAAGTTCTTAATCTCATTTAGGAGGTTTTTTGTGAACTATCTGAATACTTATGTGGTTGGTCCTGTGTCTTATGATCTTAAGTCTTGTTTGGTGCTTGTTTTAGTCAACTGGCTTACTATTAAAATTGTCATAACAGCTGGAGTCTTACATTTGACTAATCACTGGTTAAACTTTAAAAGGGATCAATCCAGCACTATCCTGAATTTTCAAATAGCTTCACATTTATATGGTATGTTGATATATACAAAGTAAATGTGTAGGTGAATGGATACCTTTTTGTTTAAACTTTATCTCAGATAGCTAACTTAGCATTAGTATATAACTATATTATAAGGAATAGGCCACCTAGTATACACAGTCATTTGAGAATTCTAATTAAAGAGTCCTAGCTGATATTTGTGACTTTAATTGAGTAGTTAGCTGCATTCTTTCTTCTCTGAAAATACTTGGTTTACATTAACTTAGGAATCTGTGTAAAATGGGACACTGAGTAAAAATGATAACCTATTTTACCCCTTTTAAAATACTGGTGCTAAAGACTTTTGTCTGCCCTCATTTGGTGATCTGGCTGTCTGTGCTCCTCACACTTAGAGTTTTGAGTCTTGCTTTGAAAATTTGTTGTTAAAATGATTACACCTAGTTTATGCATAGTTCACACCTGATAAAACAAAGTAGGATGTAAAGTTCAAGAGGTGTAACTTAAGGGCATGTTTGACCCATAGGTGTGACTTACCTAGGTCTTGAGAGAGAGTGGACTAGGCTTTGAGTTTCTTGTCAAACTCAACCTAGTCATCCTCTTCTCAATATGCTGGGGTTCCCCTATGCTAGAATATACCTTATGGGACCCTACTAAGTGATAAAAATCTGAAGAACCCTTTGAGGATTATTATAAGTTGTGTTGAGGGTTCTAAAAATGGCACAAGGGGTTTGCTCTTCTTCTTGTTTTTTCTAAAAAGACTCTTTGTTGTGTTAAATAGTTAGTTTAATCTAACTATTCTAGTTACATAAGCTATTGGCCTACCGGGAGTTTGTTGAACCATGCCTCATTTAGACATCATTCCTATAAATTTCTCTTTGGACTGGTTTAAAGAGAATCAGAAAGAGCAAATGTTTAACTGATATAATCAAAAACCTGCTTGGCCAAGTTATTTCTATAGTTTGATCTTATTTTACATTGTGAATCGGTGTGGTTTTGCTATTGATTTCTTTTGAGTCTGATTGAGTTATGTTTAGTTCATGTTTGCCATCTTTGGGATCTGGTTTACAAGTCTAAGACTGGTTTGCTTACACTCATGAAATTAGATAAATTGTTGAGTCCTAATGGCTTGATATACAATACTTAATTTGGATATATGTCACTATCTGAATTATCTTATCCTGTTTTTACAAGGTAGACTTCATTTATGCCTTCCTCTATACTGTGATTGATGTCATGCTAAGTGTATGCAGAGTATAAATGACTTGTATAGCTTGATGTCATATTATTCAACTTGTTTCCTTTTTATTTATTCTTTTCAGTCTTAGATTTATTTGGGCCTTTTTACGTCTTCCCCCTTTTGAGCTTTGAGAAAGCTGTATCTCTTACTATGGTTAAAGTCATCAATATTGCGTAGGGATCAGGTATGAGTGGCTAAGTATTTGGGCTCATTCTAGTATTTATGTAGCCTTTAAATATCTTTTTAGCCTCATGAGATAGCGTAGTTACTCTCTAACCATCGCTTTCTTTTGTTGTTGTGTTCACATGTGAAAATGTCACAGGCCACTTGCGCCATTCCTTCTATCAAACCATGTTGGGCCTGAGGCCCAACACTTTTCATTGATTGAGGCCAAGAGATGAATAGGGAAGCAAATATGACGAAGGCCCATCCATGGGTAAAAATGGAAGCTGGTGGGTTTGGTAGGCCCACCAACTTAGTTTTGCTTCTTTTTTTCAAATTCGCTTATTTTAGGCCCACCGAACTATACCCGAATTTGCTACGACACACCTTACCTTTCCCGTGGTCCTATTACCCCCCAAACTTATTTAAAACGAAATAATTACCCCCTATTATATATATATATATATATATATATATATATATATATATATATATACGTGTCAATTTTTTTTAAAAATAAAAATAAAAAACTGAATTTTCATTAAAAAAAAAAAGAGTTTTAAAACCCGTCTTTTTTTTTTTTAATGAAAATTTGATTTTTTTTTAAACCCATTTAAAAAAAAAAACTAAAAACATGGATTAAAAAACTGAATTTTCTTTTTAAAAAAGGATTTTTAAAACCCTTTTTAAAAAAAAAAAAAAAAAAATTGAAAATTTGTTTTTTTTTTTAAAACCCGTTTTTAAAAAAAGAAAAAAAAACTGAAAAATGATTTTTTTTTTTAAATATGGAAAAATGGATTTGTTAAAAATATGGAAAACTTGATTATTTTTTTAAAATGTCTTAAAAAATCTTGATTTCATTTTCTTAGACACTTTATTTTTCAAATAAAATCCGAAAAATGTTTTTCTTGCCAAAATGTGAAAAAAAATTGAATTTTTATAAAATTTTGAAAAAAATTAATTATTTTCTTAATATGTGGAAAACCCGTTTTTTAAAACTAAATGTGGAAGACTAGATTTATTTTCAAATTTTTAAGAAAATAGATTTTTAAGAAAAAAAAAAATTAAGTTTTCCCTTTTTTTATATATATATAGGGGGGTAATTATTCCGTTTTAAATATATATATATATATACTATGGTGCCTTATCCCTTTTATATATGTATGTATTGCATATGTACTGAATGTGAATAATGAAACCCTTATGCATGTTAGAACTTAGGAAAAACACATAGTATTTTAGGAAGTCGTCAAACTATTTTCAAAATTCGGATAATGATCAACTTTGTTTTGCGAAAATCAAAAACTTGGTTTGAATTGTAGTTAAAAATCGGTACAATGCTGCTTCTAAGCATGTGATAAAACAATAGAGTTTTGATTAAGTCTAGAACTGGATCAAATGCCAAAAGGGTTTTCAAAATGTTAAGTAACGAGTTTTGGGACTTTAACCCGAGATGAAAAATGATGAAATTTATTATGGGTTCACTGTAAAATGGAAACAAAGTTGGAAAATGAGTTTGACTTCAAAAAATTTGCATTTTCATATACCAATGGAACTATTTTCTAGGACTTGAAATACTTTGTAGATGGAAGACTTGGGCGAATTTTGTGAGATGGAAAACAAATTTTGGACTTGGATAAATTCTGGAAAGTTGGACTAATGACTTCTTTGGGCCTGGAAGTCCACATCAAACGTGGACTGAAATAGAATTATTTTGACTGAATTTGGACAGAAATCATTTTGGACTGGTTATGACGGTGACATGAACTTGGATCTGAAAATATTATTGACTTATGAGCTTCAATGATTAAAATGGACCTAATTTAATAAACTGGTATTGTTTTATATATATATATATATATATATATATATATATATATATATATATATATATATACGGAGATATACTCCATATTATTATATATACTTATAATAAAACCCGTAGGTACTAAACCATTTTGTTAGGACTAGAATAGTAGCAACTCTATTCCGAAGAAATCCCGAGTGCATCCTAATCCGGCAATAAAGTGAGTTGAACACTTACGCGGATTTGCTAAACCAAACCCCCTTTTTATATGGGGACTTCTTGCCCTTTTTTTTTTCTTGAAATTATGATATGAATGAAAATGAAATTTTTTCCAGAAAACTAAACACTTTTAAGCAAATAAGTATATTAACCACACATTGAAGCTCGTAGGTCAACCGTATTCTACGGATCTTTAATACTAGGGTGCGTAAAACTTTCCCTAAGGGATCACCAGAACCCTTATCTCGAACTTTAGTCAAAAAGACTTTTTTCTCTTAATTGGAAAAACTCTTTAAACCCAGTATTCCTAGTTTTCCATAAATAAATTAGGTGGCGACTCTAAAAATACTAGAATCCAATTAGAGCACCAACAACCTCTTAGTAACTTTTATGCCATAACCCGCTTAAAAGCGAACCGTAACACATAGATCCCTTTTTCCCCAACCTTTTCCCACATTAACTAACCAAGCGACTTTACTAGAAAGGAAGAGCAACATAAAGGAAGTAGACTTACCCCCAAGGGTGAACCTTACAAGATGCCTTGGAAACTACCCCCATTAGCCCTAGAACTTAGGTTTTGGAAAATAGGACAAAGGGTTCCAAGTTTGGGAGTAAAATAAGAATTTTGGCCTCGCTATTCCGCTATGGCGGAAGGATAAGAGTTCCATCACGGTGGACTCATTTAAAATCTCCAATGTCCGTTGTGGCAGACAGTCTCTCACCATGGCAGCTTCTAGACCACCAGTGTGGTTGACTGGATTGAGAAACTTCCAAAATTTCTTTCTAACGCGGCTTAGGGTAGAATTCCAACTAGAAGTTAAGCGAAAAAATCGTCAATATGACCCTTTACGAGGATTGCCTTTAAGGAAAGGTCTAAAAATACCCGTAATGACCAAACGGGTTGTTACCAGACTTGCAACTGCTCGATATTCAGATTCAGTGGAAGAATGGGCTATCGTTCTTTGCTTTTTGGAGCTCATAGGATTTTGGACAAGAAACAAAAGATAACCAGTAGTGGACGCTCGATCAGTGACATCTCCATCTCAATATGCATCAGAGTACATGTGTAAAAAGATATCATTATGGCGCATCAAACGTAAACCAAATGAGCAGCCCCTTGAAGATACCTTAGTACCCGTTTGAAAGCTTTCCAGTGAGTCTCAGAGGGAGTTTGCATAAATTGTGACAGTTTTTTTATTGAGAAACAAATGTTTGGACGAGTGAAGAGCAAATATTAGAGCTTCCCGATTACCCTCATGTATCTAGTCACATTAGTTGATAATCCACCACCATTGACCCTGAGTACTTCAGTAGCACTCATTGGAGTTTCATCAGGTTTGCAATCAACCATATTCTCCTCATGCAATAAATCACTGGTATAGTTACTCTGTGACAGAATAATACCATCTCCACTTCTAATGACTTCAACACCTAGAAAGTAGGTAAGATTTCCAAGATCTTTGACAGAAAATCGAGCAGCAAGGGAAGGAATGGTCTGTTTAACAACATAAGTGTCATTGCCAGTAACAATAATGTCATCCGCATATACTACTAGGTACACGGTGGCACGATAGTGATGTCGGATAAAGAGGGAACTATCAGACTCAGATTTTATGAATTCCAACAGGAGCAAATAATTCTTGAGTTCATTATACCATGCCTTGTGAGCTTGCTTAAGACAGTAGATCGCTTTATGAAGACGAAAAATATGGGTTGGACAATTTTCATCTTCAAATCCCTGAGGTTATTCGATATAGACCTCTTTATCAAGACTTTCGTGAAGAAATGTGTTATTAACATCGAGTTGATGTAAAGGCCAATCAAATTTGATTGCAATGAAGAGTACCACATGAATAGTAGTCGGTTTGACAACTGGGCTGAACGCACCATGAAAATCAACACCGTATGTTGGGTAAATCCTTTTGCGACCAATCGGTATTTATAGCGATCGATCAAACCATTATCATTTTGCTTGATTTTGTACAACCATTTACAAGCAATGACATTTTTAGACGGATCACGAGGTACCAATTCCCACGTTTGGTTGTTACGCAGTGCATTAAACTCATCTTTCATCACTTTCTGCCACTCCATGTGTTTGTTAGCTTGTTTGAAGGTGGTCGGAGTGATGTAGGGCGGAGGTGAGCCATGTAATCAAAAATTTGTTTTGGTTTATGGATATTGTGTTGTAAGTGGGTGACTACTTGATTTTGAGGCAAAGGGGAAGGTTGTGGGTTGGGCAATGAGAGTAAAAACATTGAATAGGAGGTTTTGGTGGTTGTGGATTGGATGTTGATGGTAGTTCAGGTGAGGAAGAGGTACTAGAAATAATGAATGTGCAGGGCAGGATTCAGTTGAGTTTTCTAGGATAACGGTTAAGGATGGTAGAGGGGGAAAAGATTGGGAATCATAAAGATCAGGAAGAGAAGAAATTGGAGGAGAAGAAGTAGGCGCATAAATAGAATTACATGATATCGGAGAGTTTGTAGGAGCGCAACCTGAGGAGACAATATCATGTGTGTGCCTGATTGTATCTAAATCGGGTAAAATTATAGGGGGCGGTAAATCTGTACAAGGTGGAGGAGAAAAAATAGGAGATTTTTCATGGTTAGGTTTAACTAGGTTTTCCTATGCAAGTGTGTTAAAATTTGAGGAAAGCTTTGAAAACATATCCTGGAAAGGAAAAACACTTTCAAATAATTGTACATCACGTGATAAGTATATTTTTGAAGATTTCATATCAAAACATTGATGACAATGATAATTTTGACGAAAAACCCAAATAAAAATAGGGTGTCGATCTCGGCTTCAATTTATTTTTTGAGTATGGTTTGAACCATGAATAACACAAGCACCCAAAAGTTTCAATTGGGGATAATCCGTATTTTTACCAAATAATATTTGAAAGGTGATTTATTTTGTAAAAGTGAGGTTGGCAAGTGATTTATAAGATAAACCGCATTGTTACAAGCAAAAGACCGAAGAGTCGGAGGAAGCGAAGCTTCATGAAGTAAAGTTCTTGCAGTTTTAATAATATGTATGTGACACCTCTCGACAAGAGTGACTCTTTGGGGGGTGTATGTGTCACGCCCCGAACCATGGCTTGGGCGTAACATGACACTTGGTGCCTGACTGTATGTGACCGAGCGAGCCACCTGGCTTGCTGAATCAACATGGGGCACGTACTGATGCGGAATGCATATTAAATCATGAGAATTTAAATAAGAATGAGATATCATAATAATAATACTATTTAAAACATAAGTGCGGAAAATAGTTGTGTAGCCCACAAGGCAAAACATAGCTGAATACTAAACATGACACACTGACTAGTCTATGAAACCTCTGACATGAGTATGAAATACTGAACTGGTGCTGGGACAAGGCCTCAGCGTACCTGGCTGACTAACATGGCACAACTGCTAAAAGTAAAGACAACACCCCGAAGTAAATGGGGCTCACCAATAGCTGATATGAGAAGTACTAGTGAGCAGATTCGTCGTCCTGTAAATCAATGTCTACATCATGAAATGCAAGCCCCGGGCAAAAGGGACGTAAGTACTTTGAATTGTACTTGTATGTAAAGAAACTGAAAGAAAGAACTGTAAGCGGGGTACTCGAGGAATGGGCAACCCAAATCAATAACATGGCTACATTAAGTAATCTTAAACTGAAACTATAACTGGATATTGTAAAGCTGTAACTGTAATTGAAACCTATACATGACCATGATCTGAATGATCAAGCTTTAACAGGAGTAAAACATTTTTAAGAGTGTGTGTGTGTGTGTGTGTGTGTGTGTGTGTGTGTGTGTGTGTGTGTGGGAGAGCATTAGTAAAACTGACATATAATCCACCACGTGAGCACGTGGCGTCTAGCCTCTAACCTGACCAGCTGAGCCATCTCATACCTTGTCGGGTATGAAACATGAACATGACATGAATGGATCTAATCAATAAAATTCCATAAGGGTAACATGAAGGAATCATCCTAACTGAGCGGATCGATCCTTATCCTATGTTGGCATGCGCAGTTTCAGGCTATCTAAGCTTTCTTGGTAATCTGTACGGCTCCCAAAAACATGAACATGAATATAGGTGGCATCTGAGCGCATGATTTTTATAACAGGACCTGTAAGCATGACTTGTGAACATGGCTTGTAAACATGAGCTGTAAACACGACTTGTAAGTATAATATTACATGTATATAGAAATATAACTTGTGTAAAGTATGAAAACATGTAAGATTCATCGAGTAGAGTAATATTGAATTATGCCTTGTAATTGAGAACCCATGAAATTCAAAACGTAAATATTCGTGGATAACGGACAGGTTCATGTTAATCGAAATGATATTCATGAATACAAATAACAGAAACATGATTGAGCATGATAATATAGAATTATTGACATGTATCTAGGGTTTATCATAAACTGAGACATACTTCTTAAACTCTGAGGATAAAATGTGTTTCATGAATTAAACGTGGCGTGGGGAAGGACAATGATGTTTCCTCACGTGGATAGAAACCCCATATACCTTAAGTCCTACCTTGAAGTGTACTACAACATTTATCGCCTCCTTTCGACTTTAATCTATATCAATATATGTCAATAGAATCAACATTAGCAACAATACTCATGTTTTGGCCATCTAGGCATTTTATCAAACACTTGGTGGGCATAAAGCTCCATAGCCTTCATTACTGGTGTTTTCTTCACCTAATTTCCCATTCTATTACTTGTAGGTAATTCTAAAATCTCATTTAGATGTAATTAACACCATTCTTCATCACCCATATGATTATAACAATCCTAAGCCAACAAATTCAAAACCCTACCATAGTTCACATCATTCTCTTTATCAAACCCATGAAGTTATCTCCCAAGAAGTCATCAATTCAAAACTACAATTGATTATAAGGGGAAAGGATTACTTGTTTGAAGTTCTATCCCTTTGAATTCGGAATCTAGGGTTCCTTGTCCAACAATGACATTTCAATCGCAATTCTACGGATTAGAATGAGTTTAATCGAGTTAGTAAGGGATTAGGGACTTGAATTCAATCTAGAATCATTGAAGAACTTACCTTTGAGAGTTCTTAAGTCTTGAGACTTGTTCTCTCTGACTTAAGGGTGATATTTCATGATTAGTGAGTTAAGGAAATAAACCCGCTTAAATATAAGTAAAAATACAAAAATATGAAGTTTTGACCCAAAGCCCGACCCATTCACGTTGGACCCGCGACGCCAAGCCATCGTCGGACCCCCCTCAATCCAAACATTCAAAGAGGCACTTTTTGTGTTCTAGGCTCGTGACCCCGGGCCATCACACGCGCCCCTACGCCTGGCACGTGGCTATCACGTGTGGTTATCACGCGTGGCCTGTGTCAGCTTTTGCGCATTGTTCAGTAAAATGGGCATAACTTCTTGTACAGAGCTCTGTTCAGCCTCCACCACATATCGTTGGAAATTTATTTCAAAGATCTACAACTTTCATGTTTTAAGTTTTCTCAATTCTCAATGGATTTTCACGAAATTGGGCTGGAAGGCAGACCTGCTGTAAACTTAGCCGATTCTATCGAATCGCAAGCACCTCACTATTCATCTTAATTTCAAAACAACTATGTCACTCAAACTTATCCCGATAGGAATTCACATGTCTAAAATGTCACATTAGTACTCATTTAATACACTCACACTTAACCAGGATATACGGGATATTACATTATGGAGGAGATTCGGAGGGCGGGAGATTACGTCGGAGTCTAAAGGATTTAAATTGAAGGACCGAAGTTACGTAATACTTGGAAATATAAGTGAGGAAGTGAGGCTTGTACCTGTGCCATTCAAAATAGGGAAGTTTCAAGTACCTTGGGTCTATTATACAGGAAGATGGGGATATCGACGATGATGTTTCACATCGTATTGGTACAGGGTGGATGAAATGGAGACTCGCCTCCGGAGTTCTGTGTGATAAGAAAATGCCTCCAAAACTTAAAGGCAAGTTTTACAAAGTGGTGGTTAGACCGACTTTATTGTGTTTTAGTGTCGGCTACCAAGAAATGTCACATTCGTAAGATTAAAGTCGCGGAAATCGCGAATGCCGCGTGGATGTGTGGACACACAGGATAGATAAAATTAGGAATGAAGATATCCGAGATCGCGTGGCACATAAGACAAGACGGGAAAGCGAGGCCGAGATGGTTTGGGTACGTGAATGGAGAGACAGAGATGCCCAAGCACGGAGTGGGGAGAGGTTGGCTAGGATGGTTTCAGGAGAGGTAAAGGAGGCCGAAGAAGTATTGGGGAGAGGTGATTAGACAGATATGGCGCCAGCCACCGAGGACATGACCTTAGATAGGAGGTTGTGGAGGACTCTATTAGGATAGAAGGTGTGGCTTACCCTTTCACCATAAGTTGCAATTTCGCTCATTTGTTTATTGCCTTTTGGTTTATGCATCCGATTGTCGCTTATATTTGTTGGGCCATTGTACTTTGATTATTTTATTCATCTATAGTAGTTAATACTCCTTTCTTCCGATCGTTCTACCATGACTTTCTCGTCGGGTATTCGTGTTATCATATTGTTTTCGATATGCTTGGCCCTATCTGACCTTTTTGTCTTGTTTCTCTCTCTTGTCTTCCTCTCTTCTCCTCTCTCTCGAGCCGAGGGTCTTTTCGAAAACAGCCGCCCTACCTTTCAATGTAGTGGTTATTGCGCACACTCTACCCCTCCCTGTACCCCACACGCGGGACTATACTGGGCTTGTTGTTGTTGTTGTTGTTGTACATTATGGAGGAGATAAAAGATGTTCAATACCCTGAGAACTTAGGTATGGATCATGACTTTTATATTTGCCTCCAGCATCTGTATAGATAGAAAAAAATTTCGCATTAAAACAGCGTTCCATAAATGCTTGAAATTTTTTGAAAAGGTCTTTCACCTCACTTTTATTTTCTAATGTATAAAGCCATGTATATTTGGTGTATTGATCAACAAAAATGCAGTAGTATAATTTTTTGTCAATCGATAGAAACGGAGAAGGACCCCATAAATCACTAAATATTGTTTAAAACGATTTGGTGTCACGACTCAATTTCACTAAGTCATGAGGGCACCTACCTTTCCCACCTTAGTAGGCGAACCCTTAACCAAACATCTCATAAAAGACATAAATAGATAATAAAAAGCAGAAGAAAGTAGGATAACGGAAGTCTCACTATAATAATATAAGAAAGCGGAAATAGTAGAAATACACCCCAGAATTCTGATCTAACCATACAAGGGCCTCTAACTAGAATCTACAAGTACAAGTCAACAATAAGCTACACCCACGGTACAAGTCATCACCTATGTTGTAGCATTTAATCCCAATTGTACCAAGTCTCACTATAACAATTTGAATCAGTATATCACAGTAGTATCACAACAACTAACAGAAACCAAGATACAATGCAATGCAATAATGTATGTAAGATGAATACAATGCATATGCAGCTTTGTACAACATGTCCCGGACAGAATGACTACACGTCTCGACAATCATGACCCATGGGGGACCCGCGAATTCCATGTACCACTCGCTCTAGAATATAACCTTGGATCACGAGCATAATCTTATGACCCCGGCAAAGACCTCGGGCATTGGACACTCCATCGTTCCCAGTAAGAAACCTTGGGCAACAAACACTCATCTCTCTTTTACGCTCTCCGGCAGAAACCTCGGAGGCTACACTCTCTCACATATCATCATTAGTACCAGAACCATGAATATATCAATGTATCATGGAAATGCGTATGAATATGATGAAATGTGATATCAACAACCAATATAATCCGAACCAGTACCACACATGGCACACAAGTAACATTAACGATAAGGCTACCCAATAAGCCACAATGAATCACCATTCTTACCTCAATATCAAACGAGTAAGTACCGCAATACCAAATCCATGATATATCACTAGCCACAATTATCAATGTCTTAATGTGCCATCGCACCAACAAGTAATAGATCAAGATAAGTCAACAACACAACGGGGTGGCTACCCCAAACCATACAACAAGGACCAACCTAAGACAATATTCATCGCAACTTCGTACCCGAAGGCTCACATGCATTCTCCGACAATATCATCTAAACATACGCTTCGCTAATCAAAGTCTCACCATAAGGTAAACCGTAACCTACCTGGAAAGCCGAACAGCAAAGTCTCCAACAATCACTCCTTAGTCTTCCCTTTCCTCTGAGCCTCGAGATAATAAAAGTATAACATATTAGAATAATGGAATTAGCATCAAGAAAAACATCAAACAAACCCTACTTCTATTCAAGACCCAAATCCCCAACCTATGGAACAGGGGTTTATGAACTAGAAGGGTGAAATTAGGAATCTAAAGGTCTCAACATGAAATTAAATCTCTAAGTGATCAACTCCCATCAAGCTAGAAGAACCAACAATTTACTCAAATTCGGATTCTAGGCAAAACCCCCAAATTTGAGTATAAACCCTAACCTCCAATCCCATAATTTAGCTACTAATTAGGAAGAATCATGCTATAATAGGTTCTAATCATCAATTCCATGCTTACTAGAGCTAACCCAAGTAATAAATCATGATTTAGAAGCCTAGAAAGAAGAACACAATAAACCTTCTTTTAAATAATCAAATACTTAATGAACTATTATGATAAAGGAATTCTAAGGTGATTAAGGACAATGGAAAGTAAAGGAATTAGAAGAACTTACCACCAAGAGTTCCCCCAAAAATCACCTTGAAAAGTTTTCAAGAACTCTAAAGTCGAAATAATAAGGAATGAGGGACTTAGGGCTTTTAGTGCTCAGTTAATGAATTAATATGCCTCCGATATCGCTTTCGTGGATACGGTGCACACCGCACGGCCTCGGGACCGCCACGACGGTCAACTCACAAATGCACTTGGCCGCTTCAGTGGCCTAGCAACCGCTATAGCGGTGCCGCTGAGCGCATTACTAGTGGCTGGTGCCGCTATAGCGGGCACCAGAACCAGATTTCCCCAAAATAATCACAATCCCAGCTATCTCCCGAGGACATCTGCTCACATACCACATACACAGAAATACATACAAACACGCTAAGAACGCACTCGTGGTCTCAAAATTCCCAACAGAGGTTGCGTTAACCGAGTCAACCCTCGATACCTCAACATCAATTTCTCAACCCAAGTCCCAAAATGCACCCGAGTGCAATGGGAACCGAACCGAATATATGTACAAGTTATAAAAGCCCATCCAGACCTCTCGAAATTGACAAATTTTTAGAAAAGGTCATTTTACCCAAAAGTCAACTTTGAATCAACTCTTTTTCGCTTAAAGCCTAATTTTCCCAAAAAGTCACCCAAATCAAATTCAAACACCTCAGAAAGGGTGTCAACGGTCCCCTCGGGTCAAAAGTGAGCTAACAAGCTCGGGAAAAGATCAAAAGGTGTCGAAAGACTATAACGACCAAGCGGGTTGTTGCATTTAACACTTGTTAAAGTAAGATGCTAGGAGCACAGAGAGTGTTAAAGAGTTTGAAAGCATTATTTGATGCATGTGATTGATTTTAACTAGTGTGAGTTATTGGTATTTTTATTACCATCAGCCATGGAGACTCGTCCATGCTATTGTATTCCCGCAAGTCGCGAGGCGCGGTAGCTATGTGACGAGATACCCGCAGAGTCGAGAATCTAAGGATTTGCTATTGCGTGCATACTTGAAACATAGTTGGTTGTCTCCACAATAACATTGTGGGATTTGGATGTACATACACTTGTAACATGACCTGGCTTGTTACACAATTGGCAGCGAACACCATCGTAAGAGTTGTTGGTGTTTGAAGATCACAACTGATTGGGTGAATTAAAGCGATTGTTGGATTGCCATTGTTGATTGCTGCGATTGTTATTATTGGGGCGATGATTTTTGCGATTGTTCAAGTTACCAGACTTGTTGGATGTAGCAGCAGTAAGAGTAATCGGACTAGGAGCTTTCTTTCACTCTTCATGTCTTAGGAAAAGCTCATGATCAAGAAGCTTTTCATAGAGTTTTCATACGTAATATTGGAGTCACAAGCATGGATCACAGCAAAAATCTCATGAAACTCTGGACCTATACCTCTCAAGATCTTAATAATGAGTTCGGAGTTTGTGATCGGGGCACTAGCATAAAGAGTTCATAAGAAATAGACCTAATATTTTGCTGATATTCAATGACTGGTTAGGAGTCTTTGGTGAGTCTAGCAAGTCAATCACGAAGACTAAAAATTATGGTTTGGGACTTCTTCGCATATGTAGCGTGTAATGCATCCCATACTTCTTTACCGAATTGGCACAACCTACAAAAAGGCTATCGTTGGATCAACGTACGCCATGAGTGAAGTTTGAATGAGTTCAGTCTTGATGAAACCAAAGAGCATATGCAACATTGGCACTAGATGCAACATTGGCACTAGATGCAACATTGGCACTAGTGATCGTGCAAGGCAGATAGAGATGGAGCAGAGTAGACCCATCTAGATGACCAAAGAGATCATAACCATGCATAAGCATGGAAAATTGCGCCTTCCAAGTTGCAAAGTTTTGGTTGCCTTGCAATTTTATTGGCAATTGGGACACTGATTAAATTGGATGACCGTAGCACCGATATTGTTGTCAGCATTAATGACTCTAGAAGTGTTGGCTATTTGTGGAGGGTGGGTGGGAGAGAAGAAAAAATTAGGATCTTACTCGTTAAAGTTTATTGAGGCAAGGAATATGGTAGAAGGCAGAAAAATTAATACTATTATTGCTTCAAGATTGTCATTAAATATAAAGCTGAATGTAACAACTTACTTAGCCTAACTCCACAGATGGAGAAGTAGCCTAACTCCACATATGGAGGAGTATCAAAACTACTACTTATTTAGTTCCACATATTAACGAACTATTAAAACTAAAGAGCAAAAAAACCAAAAAGAATAATGGTAAAATATAGTAAAAAACCAAAGAAGAATCTATTGATAAAAGAGAGCAAAGAACTAAATGCACCGAGAATCATAAAATAGTAAAAGAATTGTTGGTTTTTAACAAAGAAACGTAGGAAATAACAGAGAAAAAAATAAAGAGAGAAAAATATACTACAATGCAATGCCAAAGGGAATTATATTATTAAGATATGTTAGTCGCATTTATAGGAGAAAAATAGTAAAAAGATAATCATAAACTAGCCTAGAATATCCCTACAGAGTATATATTTAACTAACTAACCTAGCCTACTATATCTCTGCAGAATATATTTCTAACTAACTAATTACTAACAGTAAAACAAAGTTATTCAAAAGCAATAAAACAAAGTTAATGCAGTCCATAAGCAAATATTCTAACACGCCTCCTGATTTTGGAACTGCAAATCCTAGACTTGGATGGAATTGACTTCGTGAACAAATTTGCTAATTCATCTTTGGTCTTGCAATTAGCTTGATCCATATCTCCAAGTTGCAGCTCTTGATTATCAACGAATTGTGGCATGTGTTCATTTTCTGTTGGATTAAATGAGAAGTTTTTACCTCTCATTTTAACTCGTAAAATATCTTGCTTAGTAGCATCAAAGATTTGAGAGTACTTGTCTTCGAATAATAATTTAAATCCTTTTTCAACTTGTTGGCCAACACTTATGTATTTTGATCAATAACAAGCACGTAAAGAATATCTCGAAATTATTTTTGTACTCGAACTCCGTTTTGATTGCAATAGTCCCTTTTTCTTTTTGCGGTGAATATAGTTACCATTCCTTATTCCGACTTTCTTGTTTTCCATAGACATAAACTCTTTAAAAAGAATTCTCGTCATATGTCATGTGGTTTGTACAACTGTCAATCATCCAAAAATCAGATTTCTTGGTTGAAAAGTATGTTGCCAAAAGTTGCCAAGTCTCGATTGAAGTTGAAGAAGAAGAAGAAGAAGAAGAAGAAGAAGAAGAAGGAGAAGAAGAAGAAGAAGGAGAAGAAGAAGAAGAAGGAGAAGAAGAAGGAGCAGAAGCAGAAGAAGGAGGAGAAGGAGAAGCAGGAGGAGAAGGAGAAGCAGAAGGAGAAGGAGAAGCAGAAGGAGAAGGAGAAGGAGAAGGGAAGGAGAAGGAGAAAGAGAAGAATAAGGAGAAGAAGAAGAAGGAGGAGAAGAATAAGAAGAAGAAGGAGAAGAATCGAGAATGGTGACTATATTCCTACAAAAGGAAAAGGGATTGTTGCAATCAAAACAGGTCAGTACAAAAATAATTTCAGATGTTCTTTGTGTGCCCGTTATTGATCAAAATCTATTAAGTGTTGATTAGCTAGTGGAAAAAGGATTTAAATGGTTATTCGACGACAAGTACTGTCAAATCTTTGATGCCACAAAGCAGGAGATTTTACGAGTTAAAATGAGAGGTAAAACTTCTCAATTAATTCGTATATTCCTACAAAAGGAAAAGGGATCATTGTAATCAAAATGTGTTCGTGTACAAAAATAATTTCAGATGTTCTTTATGTGCCTGTTATTGATCAAAATTTGTTAAGTGTCGACTAGCTAGTGGAAAAAGGATTTAAATAGTTATTCGACGACAAGTACTGTCGAATCTTTGATGCCACAAAGCAGGAGATTTTACAAGTTAAAATGAGAGGTAAAATTTCTCAATTAATTCGTATATTCCTACAAAAGGAAAAGGGATCGTTGCAATCAAAACAGGTTTAGGTACAAAAATAATTTCAGATGTTCTTTATGTGCCCGTTATTGATCAAAATCTGTTAAGTGTTGACTAGCAAGTGGAAAAATGATTTAAATGGTTATTCGACGACAAGCACTGTCGAATATTTGATGCCACAAAACAGGAGATTTTACGAGTTAAAATGAGAGGTAAAACTTCTCAATTAATCCAACAGAAGATGACCACATGCTAGAATTTGTTGATAATCAATGTACGCAACTTGGAGATATGGATCAAGCTAATTGCAAGACCAAAAATGAATTGGCACAGATTTCATAAGCAAAGTCAATTCTAGCCAAGTCTAGAATTGGTAGTTCCAAAACCAAGAAGGAGTGTTGAATATTTGCTTTTGGACTGCAGTAACTTTGTTTGACTGCTTTTGAATAAATTTGTTTTACAGTTAGTAATTAGTTAGTTAGAGATATATTCTGCAGAGATATTCTAGGCTAGGTTAGTTAGTTAAAAGATATACTATGCAGAGATATAATAGGCTAGTTTATGATTATCTTTTTACCGTTTTTTCCCTATAAATGTAGAGCTAACATAGCTGAATAATATAATTCTCTTTGACTGCATTGAAATATATTTTTCTCTCTGTTATTTCCCATATTTCTTTGTTAAAAACTAACAATTGATGCTTCTATTCATTGTCAATTTTCTTTCCAACCAAACCACTTACTGTGCACCGTCCATCTCCTAACTCCAGAGGCTTCTTTTTGGACACTCAACTCGCGTGCGACTATCCATCTCCCGCAACAGCATCTTATTCTTCTCCAAATGATGGTCATTGGTTTGTTTTAACTGGTGCTTCTTCTCATATGACACCCACTGCTAGTAATTTGTCCTCAATTTCTCCTTATAATGATAACGACCGTGTTATTGTGGGTAATGGCACTCAACTTCCAATCTCGTATACAGGTCATGGTATTATTTCTACTCCGTCTTCATTTTTTTCTTTAAAAGATGTTTTAATTGTTCCTAATCTTTCCACTAGTATCCTTAGTGTTTGAAAGTTTGTCAAAGACAATAATTGTTCAATTGAATTTGATGGTTTTGGTTTTTCTATCAAGGACTTCAAGACGAAGAAAATACGTCTCAGGTGCAATAGTACAGGACCTCTCTTCTCCATCTCGTCTCCTTCTTCTGGCATTGGTGCGGCTACAGCATTTGCTGTGATTCGTGCTTCTTCAACTATTTGGCATCCTCATTGAGGGCATCCAAGCCCATTAGTTTTGGCAAATTTAGTTTGAGCAAATAAATTACCTAGTAATTCTTCGTTGAAGTGTTTAAATATCTTATGTAATGCTTGCCAACTTGGCAAGCACCATAAATTACCTTTCATGAATTCAAGTTCTTTCGCTTCTTTTCCTTTTGAATTGATACATAGTGATATTCGGACTTCCCCTGTTCCCTCAGTTATTGGTTTTCGCTATTACATACTTTTTCATGATGATTTCAATAAGTTTTCTTGGGTTTTTCCTATCAAACAAAAGCCTGAAGCCTTCACCGTGTTTAAGCATTTTTTTGCATATGTTTTGACTCAATTTTCTTCTAACATAAAAATATTACAGTGTGATGGGGCTGCAGAATATGTAAAGTTTGGTGATTTTCATTCCTTTCTTAGTGATAACGGTATATCTCTCTGAATTTCTTGCCCACATACGCACCAACAAAATGGCAAGGCTGAGCGTATGCATCGCACTATCCTTAATATGATACGTTCTCTTCTTTTTCAAGCTTCTCTTCCCTCTTAATTTTTAGTAGAATTACTGCATACTACTGTCCATCTCCTAAATATTCTTCCTTCTTCTGGAATTAATTTTAAAACTCCTTTTGCACTTCTTTTTGGTAAGTCACCTCCGTACGATCATCTACATGTTTTTGGTTGTTCATGTTATCCTAATTTAGGTGACTATTGCAAAACTAAATTAAGTTTGCATTCTAACCATTGTGTTTTCCTTGGTTATCGGTGTTTTGATCCCTCAAGCAACAAAGTCTTTATCTCACGTCATGTATGAGTTGATGAAGATGTTTTCCTATATCCATCTCTCACTTCAAAAGTTTCTTACCAACCCTCTACATCTTTGTTTAAATTTCCTAACAGATTAAATTTCTCACTGCCTACAAATTTGCGTACTTTTGCGTCCGCTTCCTCCAAACACTTCATCTTCTCTATCCTCTTTAGAGTCTCCTATTTCAAACTCTACTCCTATCAGATTAGGTAATACATTGCCAGATTTAACTCAAACTCCTCATTCCAGTAGCCAACGTCAAACTGATATTTTTGTCCCTACTTTATCTCTAACTAACCGACCAGCCACTTTCCCTTTAGATAACCTTCACACTCCTTTACCACCTTCAATTCCTTCTCTTATCCAGTATACACGTAGGAGATATCATCCTCCAAGATTATTTCCACCTTTAATTTAATCACCTCAATCAACACACCAACTATGTGCCACCCTAATATCTCATCTTCTAATGTCTTATCTCCTATTAATTCTCCACCTTCTAATGATCCCCTAAGGAGAAATCTGTTGCAAGCCAACAATTTTACTTCAACTATAATTCAATCTCCGATTCCATCTTATTCTTCTCATAGAAATCAACTTCCACCTATATTTAACACCCTTCTCCCAATACAACTCCACGTATCCTCTCAAGTCCAATTCACAGTGTTTCCCCTAACAAACTATCTTCTCCTGCTGCGTCTAACACTTTACCTCTTCCCTCGGCCACATTACAAGTTTCTCCCTCTTCTATTTTGCATTTATCAAAATCACCTTATTCTTATCCTAAATTTCATCATATGGTTAATCTCAACTAGACTAGCTCTCTTAAACCACACATACTCCCGTCCTTGATCTCTCATACCTCTTCCCTTTAGTCTGAACCATCCTCTTTAATGAATGCCAACAAATGCCCTCATTGGAGACTCGTAATGGCTAAAAAGTACAATGCTCTCATGGCCAGTCACACTTGGGATTTGGTACCACCACCACCTAATGCCAACATTATTGGTTGTCGTTGGGTTTTCGAAGTAAACAGAAATTGAATGGATCACTTGAGCGCTACAAAGGTCGTCCTGTCGCTCAAGGTTATAATCAGCAGTAGGGAGTTGACTACAATCAAACTTTTAGTCCTGTGGTGAAACCAGTCACTATGTGTATTACCTGTGTCTAAGGGTTGTCCTGTCCATCAATTAGACGCCAAGAATGCTTTCTTATGTGGCACTCTTGATGAATTGGTATACATGAAATAGCCTACTGGCTTTGTTCATCCACAATTTCCACATCATGTTTGTCGGTTGAACAAAGCTCTTTATGGCTTAAAACAAGCTCCAAGAGCATGGTTCCAACATTTTACTTCCTTTCTTCTTCGTCATGGTTTTCAAAATAGCATGTCTGATTGCTCAGTTTTTATTTACACCCATCATTCTGATATTGCAATTCTTCTTCCCTATGTAGATGACATTCTTTTCACTGCATCATCTACTAAATTGCTTAACTCTTTGATTAAATCACGGGCCGAGAGGAGCAACTAATATCGCTACAGCAAGGATTTTACACTTTGTAGGTCTGAGTAAAATACTCCAAAGACCACTACACACTCAAAAGAAATAACCCTCTTTTAACATTTTCCTACCTCACTACAATATCGCTCACACTTTCTATTTTCCTCATAGACTATTTCTCTATCTGATAATGCCTCACTCTTTTTTCTTTCTTTGTTTAGTGTGGCATGGTAGGATGCAGTTTTGCAACCACCCATTCTGGCTCTGCACCTTCCAAGTGCATGCATTCCTCTTTCTCATTCATAAAAAGAATAACATTATCATTGTTTTGCACCGTGGCAATTGTGCTTCGTCTCTGGCCACTACGTTCACCTTTGCCCTTTTTTTATTTGAGCAATCTCTTTTGAAGTGACTTTGTTGATAGCAATTTATGGCTCTTGATTAGGATCGGTTCTTAGACTTCCCACGAGCTCCGGATCTACCATAGTTGCTCAAAATCCTGCCTCTAGTTTTTGTGATGAGAGCTTGTCCATGATTTTCAGGCTTCTTTCTCATCTTCTCACTGAGTAGAAGAGCTGATGTGACATCCTTCAGCTCAATGGAGTCTTTACTGTCACGACCAAACCCGCCATGACTGGCACTCACACTAACTCCTAGTGGGCGAACCAATTCTTAAGCCATCTACTCATTTAAGTCCATTTTTATATTAACCATTTCACTCAGTTATTAGCCATTCAAGCACAAGATAAATCAAAATTTAGCCATGCCATAAAATAATGAAGTAAATGCGGAAGTCCTAACTATTACAATCCTAAAATCCGAAAGTCACAGTACAATGACTCTAATCCAAAACATGTCTAAGGAAGGTAAGCTGTCTAAATAAATAACCAATAATGTCTGGAATAGAAATAGACATCAGAAAAGAAGATCTTCGGGCGGCCTGGCATGGATAGAAGCTCAACCTAAATCTGTCGCCCTAACGACCTTAACATTAGATATGAGGTCGGATAGCAGTCTCTGGATCACAATTTGCACTCAAAAGAATGTAGCAAGTTAGTGTCAGTACAAACACTATGTGTCGATAGATATCATAGGCCGACTAAGGCTAGTACCATGCATACATCATAAAATCAATAAAATAGACAAACCAGCCATTAACACATAATCAATTAACTCAATCAACAAGACATCCAAGGATATTAACAATCAAGTCACCCAATGATATCAAGAGTCAAATCAACGGAAGCAAATAACGGAAATAAGTCTACCAACAATAACCATATACACGCTGTACACACATGCTAACTGATGTCATTGCTCAGTAGTCATGACTTGCATGGGACCCGTGGTTTCATGTACCACTCGTTCGGGACTCACTCCCCGGACCCAAGCTCACAACTAGGCCACATCCTTACCCCCGGTCAAATGTGCCTATTCATATCTATGTCTCATCCTCACCCCCGGTCAAATTAACATATATATAGTGTCACATTATTTTCAATAGTCAAATTATCATTTGTATCTCAATTCCTACAAAAAGATCATATTAACTTCTCATCACAACATCATCAACTTGTAAGTTCCAACACAATGAATAGTGGCACGAAGCCCACATAATCACTCAATCAATGGCATATAGGAAGTTCAACCACACACAATCACGTTTGAAGACTAGACATGCTTTCTCCTATTAATTTCACAACACATACAATCAACTAATCAAAGTCTAACTCAAGTAGACCGTAACCTACCTCAAATGTAGAGCTGGAACAATGCAGATTACTCCGCTACAGCCTTTCCCTTCCGTAAAGCCTCGGAACGCTCAAAGTCTAGCAATTAGAATGCTCAATAAGTCATAATTACTCTAGTCACAAAATCAATTCAAGAACACCCTTCCCTTTAGCCCCATTCCAATGGGTGAATGATTTCTAGGTGTAAATCAACCTAAAATTTTCCTTAGCAACCACCAATTATCAATTTATAAGGCCATTTAATCAAAACATCTATTACAAGCAGTTTCCATGGTCAAGCTACTATTTTTATGAAACCCTAAGTCTCAATTCACTTAGTTCATGACTCTAATGGTTCAATTCTTGATTAAAAGGTGATAACCCAAGCCATTAGATGATAAACACAGGATAATAATCATAACCTATCAACTATAAAAGGTCTATTAGGTTCCAGGGTTACTATTTCTAATTCTCCATTATAGACCCATAAAGGGATGATAATCATTAATGATGGAAGGAATGGTTGAGACTTACCTCTCAAGGATATTCTTACCCTAGCTTGAAATTTCGCCCTAGGTTCTTGTGGGGAATTGCTTTGGAGTTTTATGAATAAAGAATTCGGAACTAAGTGTTTAAAAGCCGACATTTTGTTCTCGTCGATCGCTGCGGCGGTCAAATTGTCGCTGCAGTGGTCTCGCTATAACGGCTAAATGCCCACTATAGCAAACTACTCCAAACCTTTCCTCCACTATGGCGAGCCTGGACCCGCTACGGCGGTCCAGTGTTCGCCATAGCTGACACCCCAGTTCCTACCTGTACGCAGCGGTGAGAGGATCACCGCTGTAGGGTCCCGCCGTAGCGTACATCCCCCGCTGCAGTGGTACCACTGAAGTAGTAAGCTCACAATGTTCCCAGTTTTTCAACTCTACCACCCAACCTTTCATCCGAGGCCTCACAAACACAAACAAAACATGCAATAGATATCAAAACACCATACGAACTCACCCGTGGCTTCAGGATTCCCAACAGAGTTCTAATTTCCTATGTCACCTCCCGATGGACTCAATACAATCAAACAACAATCACAAACAAGTCAATTTTTCAGTTTTTAAACTTATACAATCGAGTTTCTGTTAGCTCGTGCTACCCTTGAGAAGGTTCTTTTTGGTGGGGTGATCCTATGTTTTCCATAACGAATGGGAGGGTCGTTACACTTACCATGAAAGATAGTTGTTGCCAAATTATCATAAGAAGATGGCAATGAGTTTAGGGGCACGTTGTCTTTATCTTCCTCTTTGATCTTTACTCTGAGGTTTTCTAACTGTGTGATTAGTCCATTAATAACATTTAAATGTGACAAAAAAATTGTACCTTCACCCATATGTAGGGCGTACAACTGCTTCTTTAGGTACAATTAATTTGTAAGCGTCTTGGACATGTATAGATTTTCTAACCTTGTCCAAATGCCCATGCACTCTCTTCATCAATGATGTTATTGACCACATCATCTGTTAAGTGCAACCTGATTGCACTAGCTGTCTTTTCATCCATTTCTTACAAATCCTCAAGTTTCATGGATTCAGGCTTTTTGGATTTGTCGCCTAGTGCCTTGGGCAACCCTTGTTGGATGAGCAGATCCCTCATCCTTCTCTATCATGTTGAGAAACCGTTATCACCGTTAAATTTTGCTACCTTGTACTTTACTCCAGACATTTTTCTTTCACCAAGTATAGTACGACCTACCGCAAAGAATATTTATGTGAATGAGCAGAACCTGTGCTCTGATACTACGCATTGCAGTAAAAAAAAAGTGTTAGAATATTTGCTTTTGGACTACAGTAACTTTGTTTTATTGCTTTCGAATAACTTTGTTATACTGTTAGTAATTAGTTAGTTAGATATATATTCTGCAGAGATATTCGAGGCTAGGTTAGTTAGTTAAAGCTATACTCTGCTAAGATATTCTAGGCTAGTTTATGATTATATTTTTAATTTTTTGACCCTATAAATGCAGAGCTAAACATAACTAAATAGTAAAACTCTCTTTGACCATATTGCAGTATATTTTTCTCTCAGTATTTTTTCTCTTTATTTCCTACGTTTCTTTGTTAAAAAACAACAATTGGTACTAGATCCATTTTCTTGAGGGACCTATGAGTGAGATGGATTCTGAAAATAGCTTTTCTCAAATAGCTCCTCCTGTCTTTGATGGTGAGAATTATCATCTCTAGGCAGTAAGAATGGAGACTTATCTTGACACTTTAAATATTTAGGAGGCAATGGAAGAGGATTATGATGTTCTTCCGCTGCCAAATAATCCCACCGTGGCCCAGATCAAAAGCCAAAAGGAAAAGAAAATCAGCAAATCAAAGGCGAAAGCAACTTTATTTGCTGGTGTGTCTGCAACAATTTTTAGGAGGGTTATGGCTCTCAAAACAGTAAAAGAAATTGCTGATTATCTGAAGAAATAATACACAGGAGATGGAAGTATACGAGGCATGAAGGTGCAGAATTTAATAAGGGAATTCGAATTAAAAATGATAAAGGAATCTAAAACCGTCAAAGAGTACTCAGACCGGCTTCTTGGCATTGTTAACAAGGTAAGGTTGCTTCGCACTAAATTTAAAGATTCAAGAATTGTTGAAAAATTCTTGTTACGGTGCCTGAAAGATATAAAGTATCCATAACTACCTTGAAAAACACAAAAGATTTGTCCAAGATTACCTTGGTATAATTACTAAATGCATTGCAGGCACAAGAATAAAGGAGGCTTATAAGTCAAGATGGTATGCCTGAAGGAGCCTTGATAGCCAACCACAAAACTCAAAGTAAATGTAATAATGCAAATAAAAATTACCCACCTTGTCAGCACTGTGGCAGAAAAGGTCATCCTCCATTTAAATATTGGAAGAGGCCAGATGCACACTGCAAGATCTGCAACCAACTTGGTCATGAAGCAGTGATTTGCAAAAACAAATCTCCAAAAAATGAAGCAGATGCCCAAGGCGTCAATGAAGAAGAAGAAAAAGACCACTTGTTTG
>NC_081353.1:23644156-23701656 GCF_029784015.1 Lycium ferocissimum | reverse complement strand
GTTGTGTAATTCGCTGATTATAGGAGGAGAAAAAATATGGGATTCTATTGGGTTAGTTTCAGTTGGATTTTCCCACGTAAGGGTTTTAAATTTGAAGAAATATTTGAAAATATATTTTGAGAAGGAAAATTATTTTCAACAAATATTACATCTCAAGATAAATATATTTTTGAGGATTTCGGATCAAAACATTGATGACAACGATAATTGAAAGAAAAACCTAAATATCGTGGCTCTAATTTATATTTTGAATATGGTTTGAGCCAGGAATAACAGAGACATCCAAAAGTTTTTAAAGAATTATAATCCGGATTTTGACCAAACAATATTTGAAAAGCTGATTTATTTTGTAAAATTGAGGTTGGTTGGTAAGCATGTTGACAAGCAAAAGACCAAAGAATCGGTCGATCCGAATTATCATTGTCTTCAATGTTTTTCTTTAAATTATCATTGTCATCAATGTTTAGATCCAAAATCCTCACAAATATATTTATCTCGAGACTTAAAAAATTGTGAAAATAATTTTCCTTTTCAAAATATATTTCAAATGTTTCTTCAAATTTTAAAACCCAACTGAAACTAACCTAGTAGAATCCCCTATTTTTTCTCCTCCTATAATGAGCAAATTACCAAACCCTATACTTATCCCAAACGCAAATAACACCAACACTCACAAGGACACCGTCTCCTCGGCCTACGTTCCAACAAAATCTGCTGTGTACGTCTCCTTCTTCTTCCCCTACAGATTCTGTTGCTCCTCCTAATCTCAATGATCCCCAATCTTATCCCCCGTTGCCATCCTGAATAGTTATCTAAAGGAATTCAAACATCTCCTCTCCTGCACAATCCCTACCTGCATTATCACCAATCCCTGCCTTAACACCTATATATTCTCAACAACCATCTAATTTAATCCCACAGCATCAATCAACAGCTTTTCCAATTTTATACGGTCGAAGAAACACAAAAGTGGCATCTACTAGCCAAAACTCTGCCTCCCATACCTTTGCCTCAATTCCACCACCCCCACACCCTTCCGCCCCCCCTCCCTTCCAACTGTTCCAGTCACCGAACCACACCAACCTTCTCTTCCTCCCGCAAATCATTTTGTGACTCGTTCACAACATTCACAAACCAAAAACCATCCTCGACTTCATGTCTCACTTATCCCTCACTATCACCCCTACAAGTTTTAAACAAGCGAAAAAACACCCAGAGTGGCAGCGAGCAATGAAAACTGAATTTGATGCATTATTGAATAATCAGACGTGGGAATTGGTACCACGTGACCCCACAAAAAACATTGTCTCTTGCAAGTGGTTATACAAGTTAAAAAGGAAGGTTGATGGGATAGTAGATCACTACAAGGCTCGACTTGTTGCAAAAGGGTTTACATGGCGACCTGGAGTTGACTATCATGCCACATTTAGTCCGGTTGTCAAATCGACTACTGTGGTTTAGTGCTTTCGATTGTTGTCCAGCAGAATTGGCCCCTACAATAGCTTGATGTCAACAATGCATTTTTGTAGGTTCGTTTGGAAGAAGAAGTGTATATGGTTCAACCACCGGATTTTGAGAACGAGCAGTTCCCCTCTCATATTTGTCGTATGAAGAAAGCAATATATGGACTCAAGCAAGTTCCTCGGGCTTGGTACAATGAACTTAAGGCGTTCCTTTTTTATGTGGGATTTGTTAAGTCGGAATCTGATGCCTCACTTTTCATTCTCAAAGTGTTGAATAGTGCTTGTATGTATTGGTTTACGTCGATGATATCATCATCACTGGGAACACTAGCTCAGATGTAGATGGGGCTATCATGTGTCTTGCTGGACGTTTTTCCATCAAGGATCTCGGGAACCTTAATATTTTTCTTAGAGTTGAGGTGCTTCGTGTTGCACATGGGATTACATTATCACAATCTGATTACATCAATAAAATCCTCTATGAAGAAAACATGAAGGACTGGAAGCCAGCTAAAACCCCGATGAGTGCCATTGAAGTGCTCCAACTAAATGATGGAGCAGAACCGACTGATGCCACTCGCTAAAGGAAAGTTCTTGGAAAACTCCAATACTTATGGTTCACTTGTCTAGACATCAGCTTCTCATTGAATAAATTGTCACAATTTATGCACTTCCGTCTAAAGTACACTGGAAAGCACTCAAACGAGTGCTTAGGTATCTGCAAGGAACAATTCATCTTCACCTTCGCATTCAAAGAGACAATAATTTTAAGCTACACATGTACTCTGACACAGATTGGGCCAGAGATATTAGTGATTGAACCTCCACTACAAGCTACATATTATTTTTTGGACAAAATCTTGTCATGAGTTGGTCATCTAGGAAACAAAGGATAGTTGCTCGCTCATCAATTGAAGCAGAGTATCGAGCGGTTGCAAGTGCACTGGCTGAAACAAATTGGGTGACAAATCTGCTCAACGAACTAAATGTTTTTCTTCCACAAGCACCAATCATTTATATTGACAATGTTGGTGCAACTTATGTGCGAAAATCCGATATTCCATAGCCGCATGAAGCACATTGCTGTGGATTTTAAGTTTGCTTGTAAGCAAGTTCAGCAGAATCAAGTTCGCATTGTTCATATCCATGCTACGGATCAGCTCGCGGATACTCTCACCAAAGCCAGCCTTTGACAGACACTTATTCAAACTAGGCGTTGTTACACCCCACCTATCTTGAGGGGGGCGTATTGGAGCACATGTTAAATGTGGTTTACTATGATCAGAACTGCTTTGACCACTTCTTTAGCTAGTAGTTATGATTTTGTTATTCCTTTATCTTCCTAAATAAATCTCCTTTTTCTAGGAGTTAGCTTAGCAAGTGGTTTAGTTCTCCTCTTTCAAACGAGTTAGTTTAGGAAGTGGTTATTTCATTCTTGTATATAAATGCTGCATTGATTCAATAAATAAACATGAGCTTTTGTGCCTTACTCTTAAGATATTCTAGGAATAGAGTCTGATGGATGTGTCTTCAGTTAAAGAAATCAAGTTGAATACAACTTGGTAAATACGGTTAACTTTACACAGTAATTGTTTTACTAAATAGCCTTCATGTTGCTTGACATTATTATGATTCTAGAGTTAGGATATCATAATATTGCAATCTCTCTGACCTCAAAGTTAATTACAGTCCATGACACTTACGTCAACTAGGATTTCAAATTCTCATATTATACTACAAATAGTTATCTCTTAGCTCAATTTCCCCTTAATTTAACAAACTTTTTGTAAATAAGATACATGAATTTCTCATAACTTTGTGATCAACTTCATTTTATAATTTGCAAGAATTCTTAGTGGTCTAACGAATATAATTCATTGACTAGCTAGAGATTAGGGGGTTAAGTTGTTCTAAATTCTAATGCTCCCTCTAGATCAAAAAAAGAGTCCACTTAGCCTTTTTTTCTTAGATAAAAAAAAAAAAAAAAAAAAAAGAGTCCACTTAGCAAATCAAAAAAGAATTAACCTTGTTTTTTCATATTTACCCCTATTAAGTGTTATATGATCAAATCCCAAAGCCTATTTAATTAGGGGTAGTTTAGTCAAATTACCTATTTTTGTCTAGAAGTTAGTATTTTCTTAAGGGGTGTGCAAATGGCTAAGTGGACTCTTTTTTTGATCCGAAGGGAGTGACATTACGGAAAGAAGCGTGACCAATCATTGCTTCACAATAATTGCTTAATTAATTAATTATTGTATACTTTAAGTTACAACCCGAGTCCCAATCCCCCAAGAATTGATAAAAATTAGGGAAAATGGCTAAAATGCATCCTAACGTGTTACATCTCGGAAAATTCCATGTTGTTGCCTAGTAAATGGACCAACGTAGTGCTAGAAGTATACGATGTTCCTACTAGTAAGAAAGATTATTTAACGATTCTAATTAAGATTCCAAAGATGATAAAAGTAAGAGGAGAAAGTCGCCTAAGGAAGGCTAAGCATATGTTGTGTTTAGAAAAGTTTCGTAAAGTACCGAGCTAATGTTGACTTAATGACATCTTAGGGAAGAGTTATAACGATCCTTAGATTGTTAATGAAGTGTTAAACAAGTGCCAAGAAGGTTCCATAAGGATTGGAGATTAAACGAACGATGGAAATCATTTCAGGGAAATGGGGTTATATGACCGACTTATATGGTCCGTATAACATTATACGGTCCGTATAACACCCAACAGAAGATGTTTCCCTAATAGTGAACCACGGACACTTATTCGGACCGTACAATTTTATACGGACCGTATAAGTGGTCCGTATAATGCCCGACGGGCTGATTAAGTTGCAAGTATAAATACATGTTCCCACTTCACTAATTTCATTTCCCACACTTCTTCATCTCTCTCAAGGCTTATAGAGGGCTCCACACATTTCATATACAAGAATACAAGGAAATCAAAGATCAATATCATGAATTCAAGTGAATCAAGTGCAAGAAGCTCACTAGGGTTCACCCAAGCCAAGAAATCTCATTGGAAGTAGAACTAGGGTTTTTCTCAAGTGAAGTATTTCCACTCAAAGCTCATTCCCACACTATCTAAGGTAAGTTTTATGATCATTCCATGTTTTTTAAAGTATCGAGAGGTTGAAAGTCTTGGATTGTAGAAGGAAATAGAAAATAGATCATGAATACAAAAATAGTGACATTGTGGAGTAATAGCTTAGTATGAATCATGATTCTTGATATGTTGCGATTATAATTATGTTGTAAATGATATTGAGAACATGGGACAAACATTATATGTGAGTGAATGTAATAGTGTGCTATGACCATGGTTATGGATGATGTGAAGTGAAATTGGAGAATATGGATAATGTAGGTGAATAAAGATTATTGCTTATGATGTTATGAATGTTATTATAGACGTTTGGGAGTTGATATGCGATATGGAGAAAGTTGTATGAACAAAGGAAATGCTGCCCAATTTTCTCTAGCCTTAGTTAAGCATGTTCATGTGATCGATTAGCTAATGTTAATACGAACTCTCTTGAAGGTAGAAACGTGAGCATTGGAAGAGAACGTCCAAGCGATAGTGTAGCTAAATGAAAAGGTATGTAAGGCTAATCCCTTCTTTCTAAGGCATGACCCCATGGCATGAATTCTCCTATTTTTCCATGACTTTCTTACATTCCGGAAAATTATGAGTATATGTTCATAAAAAGGCTTCACATGAGATAAAAGGTAAAAGGTATGTTACAAGTATGATAACGACGATGATGAGTTAAGTCTAAAGGATTCTAAAGTCCATGATATGATGTTCCATGAAGTTAATAATCCTAAGTATGATCCATTGATGTTGTTCATTGTGTACACTCACCTTACAATTCTAGTTCCTTCAAGGTGAGATATGACGAATATGATCACTCCATAATGTAATCAGGGGTTCTCGACCTTATGTCACCCCGATATAGCTATAGATTGTCTTTAAGCTCTAATGCATGTTCTATGACAAATGTATGATGAGGATAAGGTTACGATAGGCTACGAGATGTATATAAGGATGAGGTTCCACCGTGCCAAGAAGGTCGTACATGTCATCCCGAAGGCGGGCTGTATACGATTCCACCGTGCTTAGATGGCCGGATATGTCACCGCTAATGCGGGCTGCTTATGAGTACACCATGCCTAGAAGGCCGGACATGATCACCACTAGTGGGCGGCGTATGATGGTTACCCGGACGCGGGTTAACGATGATGGTATATGCGATATGTTGATATATGTGATATGTTTAAAATGCAATTACTCTTAAAGGCCAAGCAGGTTATATCTTCATATTATATTTCATGATTTCTACATTATATTAGTTTCATTCATGCATTACATACTCAGTACAATGCTCGTACTGACGTCCTTTTCTTTGATATTTGTGTTTATGCCCACGGGTAACGGGGAGGTGATCAGTTATTCGTAGGAGCTATCAGCAGGCTTTGTGAGCACTCCATTGTTCCGGAGGTGCCATTGATTATTATTTTGTGTACATGTATTTTGGGCACGACGGGGTCCTGTCCCGTCCACATGTCTAGCACTCTAGTAGAGGCTCGTAGATACGTAGGTGTGAGTAATATGGTCTCACGGTTTCCTTATTGTATATGTATATTATTGTTTTGATAGTCGAAGGGCTCACGTATATAAAGGTAAATATGTTTCAAGTAAAAATGGCTTTTCCAATGATTGTAAGCATGAGGATAATGAATGAATGCAGGGTGAGTACGATGAGTAATAGAATGAGTGGTGCTCGGTGGTTAGTTTCGGGTATCCGTCATGGCCCCTAGTCAGGTCGTGACAAAACGTTTGCCCGGATTTGCTGTAACACACCTAACCTTTACGGGTGTCCTATTACCCCCTAGATATATTTTTAGTTGGTTTTATTGGCCATTTTAGCTGAGTTGGACATGGACGTGGGGACACGCACCAGTAGCGCGTAAGGGGTATTATAAACTCAGCTCTTCCTTTAATTTTTTGCCACGTGGTGCTCCCAACGGCTAAAATTTTTAATCCCATCATATGTCCATAACAGAACCATTTCTTCACCATCATAACCCGAATTGAACTCCATTGAAGACAAAAACTTCAAACCCTAAACTTCAAATTAATAGATGGATTCAAGAGGTAAGTTACGATTGTGTAAATTTCTCCTCATCTTTCATCTTATCTTATATTTAGTAGTTTAGGACTTCTAATCTCCCCCAAATTTTTTTATCCATTCGGTTATGAAAGAGCTAAAATCAGAGCTAAATAGGCTCTGTACTGATAAGCAAGACCCAAAGATGAGTGATTTTTACACTATATTAGTCTAGAAACAAAACCCTAACCTGCAAATGTCGTCTAAAATGTTGGGTTGTTCGACGAATGGACTCTCTAAGCTTCAGTGAAATTCAATCGAAAACCCAACCATAAACAAGCTAAGAATCGATTAATAGAGAAATATAGTGAAGGAATAGGTTAATCTGTGTGCGATTCGACTGAATCAATGGAAGAATCGAAGGAGTCGGATGGTTTCTCGGGGTTAATTTGTGTCAATAAAGGAATAAGGGTGTTTTAGGCTTTTCAATAGCACATGTGTTGCACTCACGTTTAAAAAATTTGGGGTGACATATTAATCACTTGAAAATGGCCAATAAAACCCACTAAAAATATATCCAGGGGATAATAGAACACTCGTAAAGGTTAGATGTGTTACTGCAAATCCGGGCAAATGTTAGGGTGCATTTTAGCCATTTTCCCTAAATATTACCTTAAAGTGGATATTTCTTAGTGGCTATTTACCCAAGTACTGGAGTTTGAAGTTTTAATGAAAAATTCCTAGAGTTTCAAATGGAGTTTTGTCACGCCCCAAAACCCACCCTAGGCGTAACAGGCATCCGATGCTATGAACAACACCGGAAGCACCTTATAAAATCAATAAACGTCTAATCTCTTTCAAAAATCTTTTAATAAATACGAAAAACAGTCATTAATAAATTGGATAAAATAACGATCATACTTTGATATAATCCGGCGGAAGTCAAATCGAAACTTAGTAAATAAATGTGGCAAAATACCCGATGAGTCACGGGACTCCAACACACTACCCTGATCACGACAGCGTCTATGGAGCTTCTAAGACAATAAAGAGTGTCTAAAAACATCGGGACCATGACCCGAAACTAAAATACGAAAAGTAAAGATAGAATGGTGCCCCACGAACAATAATGTGGGCTCACCGAATAGTCTCGAAAGTAGCAAAGTTCTCTTAAGTAGTAGGCATATCACAAACCTGCTCCTCAATGATACCTAACATACCATCAAAAACAACAATGGTACGCCTGAGTCTTTTGGGTACTCAGTGAGTGTCTAAGGGGCAATAGTTAATAAAAACCAAAGTAAGGTAGTAAAATCAATACAATGATATCAAAAGAAACAATTCAAACTCCAAGAATTAAGTAAGCCAGTAAACTAGGGAAATCACCAATAAGAGTCAACATACAGGAATATTCAAGTTCCACTTATGTTACCGTTCACATCATTCTGTGTTTCATTTACGAACTCAAGGTTTCCACAAGCAACTCACAGGCGACAAAGATACAAAACAAGCCACTCACAGGCAAATCAATCAGTCGATACTCCGGGCTAGGAAACCACGGAGGCTAATCGTCCTCTGGACTAGCACAGCAATAGATACTCCGGGCTAGGAAGCAACGGAGGTCAATCATCCTCTGGACTGACACAGCAATAGATACTCCATGCTAGGAAGCAACGAAGGTCAATCATCCTCTGGACTGACACGGCAATAGATACTCCGGGCTAGGAAGCAACGGAGGTCAATCATCCTCTGGACTGACACAGTAATACTCGTATTGATACGTTAGGATCCATAACGGCTAATCATCCTCTGGACTAGCACAGCTTGCCCATATAGGCCATAACACAAACCAAATACAAATCATGGCATATTACCGAATCATCAATCATGGCTTAGAGCCGAATCACACTTCTCAAGTCATCATCTCAAAATAGAGGCATTTCAAGTCATAACTGATTTAGAATCTTATTCAAATCTCTTATTCAATTTCAAGTTCAAGAAACCCATTCAACAACAAAACAAGTTTAAGGTCCAACCTTTAGAAAAATAAGTTCAATCATCCAATAATGGGAAAAGCGAGTTTCACAAAGTAGTATAGTTCATATAAGGTTCGATGCGGGCTTGACCCTACACACGCATGACCTTGTCTAACAGAAATTATCTTTAATTCCAAAAGAACTTCCGCCAAACAAGAGTTATAACTTATACAAACAATCAAGGAAGGATTCTCAAATGCAAATCATGCTTTCACAATATAAACGTACTTCAAAAGTAGGCATACTTGACAAGACGATTTTTGAAACGTAGATATACCTCAAATCCCGTTCAAACGTAATTCCCAAGGTTCTACAATCACACTACAATGGTTTTAGATGAGAAAGATTAGAGCTTTAATCTAATTCTACACATATACCCCCTTTATAGAAAAACTAGGGTTTTCGTGACTAGAACGTGTTCTTGAACACTTCATGAATCAATCATGGATTCTAATCCCATAGGATAACCTACACTAGTCTAACCCTTTCAATAACATAAGAAGAGTCAAGTATCATACCTTATTGAAGGAATCTCAACGTCTCCAAACGTCCCTTTCTTCTTCTCTTTCTTGGGTTTCAAGAATCTAGAGTTTTTAGAAGATGAACTAGTGTTAATTTGATGCTAGATTGAGGAAGTAATGATGGGAATTGATCAAGACCTTAATTTATATGTTTTGGGGAAACCCTAGGGTTGTTTCCTCTCAAAAAGTCAGCCAAAACGAAGTGGGAATGAATATAACGAAGTTAGGCTTTAATAAAATTTGGGAAAAATCGCTTCAGGAATAAAATAGCCTGGTGCGTCGCTTGGGGCGGCGCACACAGTGAATCTATTTCGACGGAGTCAAAATTTTGAATTTCCTGAAAATTTGGCCTGGGTTGCCGCCCAGGGAGCCGCGCATGCCTAAGTTTTACACTACACAAATGATGTTCAGTAAAATGGGCATAACTCCTAGCACAGAGCTCCGTTGGAGCTGGGCGACCTATCCTTGGAAAGGTATTTCAAAGATCTACAACTTTTATTAAGGAAATGTTCCCAAATTCCCAACATATTTTCACGAAACTGGCTTATAAATCAGACCTACTGAAATATAGATGAGTTTGAGAACTCTTACGAACTTCACTATTAGGGTTGACTTCAAAACGACTGCTTATCACCCAAATTCATCCTGAATGGATTAATATAACTAAAATATGATCTTATTACTAGTTTTACACTTTCACTCCTAACCCGAATTTACGAGGTGTTACAGGTTTAAACTCCAGGAAAGTTGCATGGATTGTTTATGACACCGCCCCTCGAGTTTGAGAGGAGACCATTCAGATTCCATGAATTTTTTTCGAAATTTGAACTACGCATTTCAAACTACAAGAAAATTTTCTAACTACAACACACTACTAGAGTTTCACGTGTAAAAGATTGATAGCAGTCCTAAAATGACTATTTGACAATTTCATTTGATTAGCAGTCCTAAAATGACTATTTGACAATTTCATTTGATTAGCAGTCCTAAAATGACTATTTGACAATTTCATCCTTGAATCTATTAGAGTAACAAATATATTTTTGGATAAGTAAACTAATGATAGGGATGGTCTTACTGGATAGAGTTATCAAGTATTATGGTAATAGGTACCTTGTTGAATTAGTTTAGGTGCGCGCAAGCGGGTCTGAACATCACAATTATCAGAACATCAAAGATTAACGATAGAGGTGGCTACCACTAGAAAATTTAAAAGAAAAAAAAAAAGATAATTATATCCATGCTTGAGACTACTGAAGGAAACCAGATTCCTGAAGACCATAAGATAGGCAAAACTGAATGAAGAAAGTTTGTGTCATTCCATAAGCATTGTATTCAGAAAATGAGGCAAATTTTTTCGAAACGCCTCTTCTATTTTCCTTCTTTTCGTGGAGTCTAGTTTCCTTCGTGAGGAAATGAAGCATTGTATTCCATTAACTTTTTTTCAGCCATATACATCACATTTATTATTTCTCGAAGATTAAAATGTTAGAATTATTTTTTTTTAATGAAAAGACTCACATGCAAAAAGCTGAAAAAGGTAATCTACTTGATTAATAGATAAAACAAAGAATAAAGAAACCATTACAGAATAATTGTTTTCAAGTTATAATAACATCTTTATAGTACAAGAAAATATCAAAATATCAATAGTCTATGTCGAGGAAGTTGCTGCTTGAAAGCAGATGACGCACAAATAGTTAGGTTACCTCACGGGTTGATAACTGACCCATTCAACAATTCAAACTGACCCGCCTAAAAGATGATTTAGCTTGGGTTATGACCCAAATTGACCACATAAAAAATATTATTGACCAAACCTGTTGAAGTTTGAGCGGGTTGGGCGGGTTACACATGTATGGGTCAATATAGAGCGGGATTTAGTGTTAAGACTAATTAATTTTGCAGCCGTTGGCTTAAACATGAAATACCTTGCTATCAGTTGTTAGTTAAATGAGAATTGAATCCTTACCTTTCTCATAGGATCTTCAGAAGTTATTTGTTGGCTTCAATGGTGATGAAAAACGTTGATTTTAAATGATCAATTTTTTCAGTATTAGATTCATCGTCCTTCATAAATGTATACTTGAGTATCACTGTAAATACTTGAGTATCACTGTAACTTTGTTAAGTTTGGATTTTGACTCTCGTAGCTAGGTACGATGGGTTCTTCTTTTGGTGTTTTATCATTGCTTAGTTTTTGAACCCGCGCGATCTGCGGAGCAATAAATTACAACAGTAGTTATATCTTATTTATAATATCAATATGAAAGTATGACCATTCTACCATATGTACTTAATTCTTTTAGGATTCTTTATACTTGATGTAGACATACTTACCTGTCTTAAGGCTGTGATGTTTATGCTTGAACGAATAAATATTGTAATAAACATTTTGAAATGCTTTAAATTTGGAAATCATTTTTTTATATTCCTATTGATGCGTCAGTATCTTGCATAAATGCTAAAGTACGATTGGAACACTCGTCTTAATATCTAAAAAAAATAAAAAAATAAAAATAAATAAATAAATAACTTTAGGTTTTATCTTGAAACTAATACCTATGTTCAATTTAGATTTCAAAATTTTATTTACTACCTGCTGATTATTAGATATTTTACCCCAGAGACGATATATGTCCCCTGGAATATTTCTAAAATCACGTGTTACCGAGTGGTAAATAAAACATGATAGGGAGAATAAAGACTTCAAAATTGCCATAACCAAGACCAAGATAAAGAGAAGAAACAAATAGAAAATGAAGCAGTAATCAGTATGAAGAGTAAAGAAAACTCACAGAAATGCCATTGGCAATAGTTTCAAAATCAGTAATTGAATCTATGGATATCTTCCCAGCCACACCTACCAAAGTTCACAAATTATATATAGAAAAAGAAGTTTGAGTCCTGATTTTGCATACACTCAGCTAGCCAAGTATCTTCCTTTTTTTTAATATGAGAAATCGCAATGAGCAGTTGTAAGGACTGGAATCTATTAATAAATAGATAGATAATAGTTTTGAAACTAGATATAACAAATGGATAAATATTATTGTTATGAGTTAGGAGCAAAATATGGAAGTTGCTTGCACTCTTATCTTTGGTGTCTAGTAAAACTGCTATACGGACAGAGCCAAAAAAACCGTTTAAAAAATAAAATAAAAATCAGGATCCAAAAACTGACCTTGTAGTTGCTATAAAAAAGGAGTGAAAAAAACGTGATTTGCTTGATGGAATGTATTTTCTGTAAAACAGTTTTTAGATGAGCTATTAAAGAAGATAAATATATTTCAAGTTTCAAAGAGCGTTTGAAACAGGTCGAATTGGGTGAATTAATTTGGTTAAACATAGAATTACTCCTCCCTCGTCCAAAAAAGATTCTCTTTTTTTTAAGACAAAGTTTAAAAAATAAAGGAAGACTTTTAAAATGTGTGGTCCAAAACAAGCCTTAGATATTTGTGTGGTAAATCATCTCATAAAGTTAAATTGTTTCTAAATATAGAAAGGGGACAATCTTTTTGGGACAGACTAAAAAGGAAAGGAGGACAATCTTTTTGGGACAGAAGGAGTATTATTTTGTAAATAAACTATATTCTACAGAACAAACGGTACGCACTTGATGATCACGAGAAGGTAACATATTCAACTAACTGATTTGGTCTCTGTTTAAGAATCCACAACTTTGGCATGATAAAGAGCTAATCTACACATTGGAAATTAGTTTGATAACCACTATTAGCTAGATTTAGGAACAACATTAGAAAGGAGAGTCGGAATATCTCATGGCGAAGCCGAAATTTCCGTACTAAAAAGTAAATAAGATTTAATTTATATACACGATAATATAATTTTAGTAAATTTTTACATATAAGTACTATTGGGTTAAGATGAACCGGGGTACCTCGAAACTCCATTGGGAGGGGGGGAGGGCGGGGAAGAGGGGGAGGAAGGGGGAGGGGCGGGGGGCGGGACGGGGGGGGGGAGGAGCGGGGAGCGGGAGCAAGAGCGAGAGAGAAGAAGCAAGAAGAAGAAGAAGAAAGAGAAGGAAGAAAAAGACAAGAAAGATGTCATCGAGGAGGGGGGAGGAGGAGGAGGGGGGGAGCGAGCGGGGGGGAGGAGGAGGAGGAGGAGGAGGTGGAGGTGGAGGAGGAGGGGGAGGGGAGGAGGGCATTGCATTCTCCGGATAATTCAAATCGAAGCAATTGGAAGTCCGACTCGGGCACATATGACATGGACGAGGGAGGGGAGGAGGAGGAGGGGGAGGGAGGGAGGAGGAGGAGGAGGAGGGAGGGCGAGGGCGGAGGCGAGGGCGGGAGGGGGGGGGAGGGGGGAGGGGGGAAGGGGGGGGGGGAGGGGGAAGGGGCGGGGGCGGGGGGGGGATGCGAGGGGGGGAGGAGGCGGGGGAGGGGGGGAGGGGAGAGGGGGGAGGGAGGAGGGGAGGAAGGGGGAGGGAGGGGGGGAGGGCGGGGGTGGGGGCGGGAGCGAGAGCGATAGCGAGGAGAAGAAGCAAGAGAAGAAGAAGAAAGAGAAGGAAGAAAAAAGAGAAGGAAGAAAAAGAAGAAAGATGTCATCGGGGAGGGGGAGGAGGGGGGAGGAGGAGGAGAAGGGGGAGGGGAGGGGGAGGAGGGAGGAGGGGGAGGGGGGGCGTTGCGTTCTCGGATAATTTAAATCGACGAAAATTGGATGTCTGACTCGGGCCACATATGACATGATAGGGAGGGGGAGGAGGAGGAGGAGGGGGGAGGGGGAGGGAGGAGGGCGGAGGCGGGGCGGAGGCGGGCGGAGCGGCGGGGGGGGGAGGAGGAGGGGGAAGGGGAGGAGGGGAGGGGGCGGGGGAGGAGGAGGGGAGGAGGGGTGGGGGCGGGGGGTGGGGTAGGAGCGAGACGAGGGAGCGAGGAGCGAGAGCGAGAAGCGAGGAGAAGAACGAAGAAGAAAGAAGAAGAAAGAGAAGGAAGAAAAAAGAGAAGGAAGAAAAAGACAAGAAAGATGTCATCCGGGGAGGAGGAGGAGGAGGAGGGGGAGGGGGGCATTGCATTCTCCGGATAATTCAAATCGAAGCAATTGGATGTCCAACTCGGGCCTATATGACATGGCCGAGGGGGGGGGGGGGCGGGGGGCGGGGGGGGGGGCGGGGGGGGGGGGGGGGGGGGGGGGCGGGGGGGGGGGGGGGCGGGGGAGGAGGAGGAGGGGCGGGGGCGGGGGAGGAGCAGGAGCAGGAGCAGGAGAAGAAGAAAGAGAAGGAAGAAAAAGACAAGAAGTCATCCAGGAAACGATGAAAAAAGGAGAAGAGAAAAAGCAAAGTGAGGTGACTTTATCTGGGCTTTTGAACTTCATTGATGGGTGTGGTCAGCTATTGGTGGCGAAAGGCTAATTATTTTCACCACCAACTTTGTCGAAAAGCTTGAACCTGCTTTAATTCGACGAGGGAGGATGGACAAACACATTGAGCTATCATATTGCTGCTTTGAGTCCTTCAAAGTGCTTGCAAATAATTATCTAGACATTGCATCTCATGATCATTACTTTCCTGAGATTCGTCGTTTATTGGAGGAAACTAATATGACTCCCGCTGACGTTGCTGAGAATTTGATGCCCAAGTCTTCTAAGGAAGATGCAAACACTTGCTTGGAGAGGTTGATTAAAGCTCTTGAAACTGCAAAGGCGGAAGAAAAATTCAAGGCTGATCAGGAAGAAGAAAAAGAAAAGGCTAAGAAGGACAAGGTAAAAAAAAGAGAGAGAAGAAGAAAAGGAAGAAGTAAATGATGGTGCTAAGGAAGATGGTGATGTTAGTAAAGGTTGATCATGGTAATATTTGATTAGGATTCAGTTATCATGAATAACAATTTCAAGAGATATTGTCATGGAAAAAAAAAAGGTATACTAAGGGAGAAGGTCTTAATTGATGTTGCTACTTTTACTTATCTATTTCATTGAAGTTTTTTTTTTTCCTTTTTTTTTTTTTCTTTTTGTGGATATAACATATATAGTGCCATCAAAGCCCTACGAAAATGAGGTTGGATACGGTAGATAATTCTTGAAAGTGTTTATTAATTGGCATTTCGTCCGTCGCTAAAACCAGATTTTTTTGTAGTGATTTTACTTTATGCATATCTTACCTCGGCAATAAGTCCTCCGAAGAACTGAGTAGACGATGGCTTAAAAGGCAATATTTGGGATACCAAGTTCTTTCCACCATTAATAATGGATAATTCTAATCATCAAAATTTATAGCCTGTTTGGTCAAGTTTTTTGGAGGGCAAAGTGCTTTTTTTTTTCTTTTTTTTTTTCAAAAAGTGCTTATTTAAAATAAAAAAAAAAAAAAAGTGAGGTATTTCGCCAAACTTCTAGGAGAAATAAGTGTTTTCGGAGAGTAGCAGAAGCTAAGAAAAAGTAACTTTTTATAAAATATACTTAGAGGTACGTTTTAAAAGATTGACCAAATACTAATTTCTTGAAGTGTTTTCGACACTTAATTAATTCAAATCGATTTTCACCAAAAGTATTTTTTCCAAAAGCACTTTTGAAAAAACACACTTTTTTGAAAGCTTGGCCATACATGCTATCGGGTAGATGAAGAGAAATCGTCTAATAGCATTTTATATGTACATGCCCGAATTTGATTACTAACTTGTCATAATTTTCACCCACTTCATTGACAGTTCAATCATACCCCTAAATGCGGCAAAGCTCTAGTTTTTAGTCATCCTATGAATGTACAATCAAACCTCTCTATAACAGCTTCGTATGTCCAAATATTTTTTGGCGCTACAGCAAAACTTTGTTATAAGAAACATATAATATAACATAATTTGAAAAGTTGGTTACAAAAAAACTTGATCGTTGCAATGAAATATTATTGAGTATGATTGTTACAAAGAGATCCGACTGTATATGAGAAACTTGAAAATGAAATTAGAAAGTTTGAGATGACACTGGCAGAAAATGTGATAACCAAATGAAATCATAGTGTAGATGCAAAGTTAGAGCCGAAGAAAACATAAAATCACCTACATTTGTGAGTTTCACAAAGCATAGTCGATCTCAAACCCGAACAAAACGAGGATTGCAATAGGTTGATGACCAGTGAAAATAGCTCAGTCTTGATTAATGCTTCATACTAATCATCTGATTACATCAAAATGGATACAGAGAATATAGCCGATTCCAACTAACTTGGGATTGCAAAAGAGTTGATTGACTATATGGAAATAAATGCAATATTCTGAAGAGAGATGATGATCATCAATCATCAATATAAGCAGTTTATGGGATTCTGAAATTTCTATAGATTCAAAAATTTACCAAAATCAAAATTTGACAGTTTCTTTAAACATGGGCCATATTTGCAACTTCTACAAAGGTCAACAATACAGTGCTGTAGTTAAACAGGTCCCCAAAAATTTCTTAATCCCAACACTAAGATCAATATAACAAAAATAGCCCAAAACTGAAGTAAAAGAAAAAAAAAGAAAAAACTAAACATGAAATCACCTACCCCCAAAAGGAAGCACGACGTCTCGGGGCAATGGGTTTTAACATTCCTTGGCTTTTAATACAGTCGCCCAAACCGCGTCTGCCAGTAGCCCTAGCGCTCAAAAAATAAGCCTGGTTTACTCGATCCTTCTGTGAAGAGGGGGGGCGCTTTACAACACTGGAAGATACACAAGAAATGAGGATGATGAAGGGGGGTCGGATTGAATCGACCAAAGAATCGGTGTGGGTGTTATCAACAACCCCACTTAAATCGATGTATAATTGGGGTAAAGCTCCAACAAGCTATCAAGAGTTTCAGGTAAGAATTTTCTGGCAAACAAGTAACATGGTCGTTGATTTCCATTCCATAGACATGGCCTAATCTGAACTTCTTTCTGCAATATGGAAAATAATAATGTTAGCTTTTCTAGTGAAACAATGTGAGGAAATTGTCACGAGTAATTAGTTATTCATACCCTCGCATCGCTTGTCACATGCACATTCTCTGAAATAGACTGCAGAAACGGTGAGGAGACGCATTAAATCATGTTATGGTTTTGGATATGCCAGAGAATAATTGTGATTTAACTCATTTATTTACGGCAAACAAGTAGCAACAAGCAAATGATGGAGCTAATATGAGCTCTAGGTGGTAATATTCTGCTCAATGACCAATGGGCACATGTAACACTACTGAAAGAAAAATTAAGTAAAACTTGAGAGGGGGTAACAGATGTATTAAAATAAGGGAATTTTGTCATTTTTGGCCCGTTGTCCGAAATTAATTACAGGTGCTAGCCAAAATATACAAAATATATACATTGATTGTGTGTATTATATGTTTAGCATATATATATATTTATGTATACAATATGTATATTATATGTATATTGTAACTTAATATACAATAAATATACATTTGCCTGCTATTATTTTTTAAGACGGTCCAAAAGGTAATTATCCCTTAAATAACACACAGACAACCCCCAAACAGCTATAGTCCCACGTTGAAATTGATGAAACAATGAGAGGGCAAAGAAGACGAAAAGTATAGAAGTCGAGCGAAGTAAGCCTCGTATGAAAAAGAAGTGTGCGGAGAGAAAGCCTTACTGTTATGTTTTTCATAAGATCAAACGTGATATCTTTGCGCACATATGATTTTGGGTGCCACTTCCCTTCAGACCAATCAACATGTGTTACTGACCAATTTGAAATTCCATTTGGATCACGCATCTGAAATTTATAAATAAATAAATAAATCAGTTAGTTTGGAAATGATCAAAACAGGAAGACTTGAAGACACGCTAGTGAAGAAAACGACTCACATGGAAAAAGGTTGGTATATAGTGCTCATCAGAATAGCAGTTCCGATTACCCTCCATGTTTGGCTGTTGCATTAGAAACAAAGGTGCCAACAATTAATGAAATCAACCAAATTTACAGCTAGACAAACAGAACAAATATTTGTATGCTTTAATTCAAAGGCAAGAAGCAGATGCTTTAAATCCAAGCGAAGAACGGAAGAGTAGAGTAGTTGGGACTATTTGCAACAGATGAATAGTATAATATAAGCCCATAAGAAAACCCTAAATGCCTGCTCTGTCATCCAGTCTTGGGACAAGCATGGCATAACAGTTCTTGGAATTGTATCTGATAACTCTACCAATCATTATATATTAGAATAGAATCTCGCATGTAACTAAATCCACCAAATAAGGATGTACACCGTCAACCTTTTTCTTCTTTCGAGAAGGTATGCCAGATATAAATTGCCAACTCATAACATTGTTCTTAAAGGCGTATTTGGACTTAATTAAGCCGTGGGCGCTTCACCTTTCTTAGACAGTGCTCTAGTGTAGGCAATAAGACGCTTAGGTATGAGCATCTTACAGCTGTATAAAGCTCCCGCAAACTGGGCACTTTTTTCTTCAGATAGTTCTACATCACAGCATGCTTCAGTACCAGGTTATTAGGTGAGATGCTAAACGTCTCACATTTATGAAGTCAGTAATAGACACTAGCATGCAACAGTTACTTCCAGATTAACAGGTTATGATACTCTACAAGAAGGATCTGATTTTAGGGACAACGCCAGTACTGCTCTCAGAAGAATGTTCGTGTCAAGGGAAATGAAAAGACTAAGAGTGTGTTTGGTATGAAAGAAAATGTTTTCCTAGAAAAAAAAAATGGAAAATAAGTGAGATTTCTTACTTGTTTTCTAGTGTTTGGTAAGTAAGCAAGAAAATATTTTCCCAAGAGCATTTATATGTAATCTAGCAAAACACTATGTGGGTAGGATGGGGTGGGGAGTGGGGGTTCAAGGCTGGCCGGGGTGGGATGGTCAAGGGTGGGGGTTGGGGGCATTGGGTGGGCGGGGAGGAGACAATGAACTTGGAATGTCACTTATGGAACTTGTTTTCCCTACTTCCATTTAAGGAAGTCATTTTCCTCATTTTTAAGGAACTTGTTTTACTAAAGAAATTGTTTTCCTTCGTACCAAACACACCCTAAATTGCGACTTAAGCAGAAAATACACACCACAGCATCCATCCAAATCAGAACTAGGCTAGGTCTCACATTCAACCTCAAGTAACTACACCTCAGTACCAATTAGTTGGGGTTGGTTATATGAATACTCTGGCATCTATTCTGTTCTATTCAGGTCAAGTCTTTTTTTATAAACATGGTGTACATGCCAACTTGCTCACAACTCGACTAATTCTATAGGGTACCTGCTACCTCCAACCAACGCAGGTATCGGGTAACTCTGTCTCACCAAGGCTTGGACAGATCTATTCAAGTCAAGCTTCACATCCAATATATTTCAGAAACTTTAATGCAAATTAGTTCTCCAAAACAATCAAAAGTGTGGGAAGATGCAACTGGACAATGTAATTAAAACATAAGTGCATAGAGAAATTCAACATCATATACATGAATGAATGAAATAGACGGTCAAAAAATAGGTAATAGCGTAAGTAATATATCATTAGCCAAAGTATGAGCAAGAAAAACCAACCCTGCAGTAGTCCTTGAATTTTCTATAGTAGAGACTATCAGCCATAACTGCAAGGGCGTGCTGTCGTTTCATTGTGAACCACTGTAAACATTCAAAATTTAACCTTTCAGAACAGGAAAATTGTAGAGGTTCAAGCAATATCAGGTTGTTAAACTATAAGAAGTGCTGCACAGCAACCCCTATACTTAGCCATTCTAAGAGGCAAAAAGGAATTCTACCTGCGGTATACTGCAATTAACCAGCTCATTGAACACTTAAAAGTCATTTGGTTCGAAGACAAGTAATGCTGGGATTAGTTAGCTAGCATTATTTCTTATCGACTATTTGGTTTGTTGTATTAAAAATAACATGCATTGCATAATCTCTAAATGGTACTGAATAGGGTGTATAAAAACAAGAATAGTACTGGTATTGTCAATTCCATGGTTTAGTATGTATAAGAATAGTACTGATTAAGTAATATTGGTACTAGTTGTACTAGACTTAAATTTGCAACCGAACATTGCACTAAAATTTTATAACAGCATTATTCTACCTAATACACCCTACCAAACAACCTCTTACGGATTACAAAACCAAAATATCCAGCGGTTTTTTAACAAATTACGATTGAACCTCAAAGTTTTATCCTTCGTGAAACAGTACGACCTCTGTATTGTATAAACAAAATGGAAAGCCTGAAAGAGAAACTGTTCTCCCCACTCATTCCTCAACAAAAAATAAAAGAGAGAGAGAGAGAGAGAGATTCAAACAAATAAGAGCTAACAGAAAGTTGTGTAAAATGAACCTGTGCACCCTTTCGAAAATCCTTCTTTTCAACTTCAGGTAACATATGTTCAGAATACCTTCCACTTCCATGAGGACCAGGATCCTCAAAGCTGAGAAAAGAAAGAAAAGAGCACTTCTTATTTTTTGACGAAGAAAGAGCATTTTTGCTTATATAAGAAAAGAAATTATAACAACTAAAACTTCAAGAAAGTTCAACATTATTTTAGGGTGATGGGAAGCCCAAGTAAAATAATATTTTACAGATGATTAGAAATATAAACTATCATGGAGCACTATAAAGTATGAGAACTACTTCATAATACAAGAATCAGCGCATTGTCTTACCAGTCTACAAAACTGACATTTGTATACATTAGGTAGTTGTAAACGTAGTCAAAATCACGCAGGGGTATACAACTGCAAGTTGATAAGCTAAATGATCAGAAATGACGTAATGGCATAAATGCAAAACAAAAAGTAAGAGAAATCATCAAATGTTCAACCTGTCAGAAAGTAATACAAAATGCTGATTGTCAGTCTCTTTAAGCGCATATGCTAAAAGGCGTCTCTCTGCATCAACCATAGAAATCTTTCCCCACACTACCTGCAGTGCAGAACGTTTTACTCCACAACTCAGCCATGTAGATGAAAATGATAAATACCTCTGACTTTAAAGGACTAAGATAGCTATTAAGTATCTTCTTATTTCTATAAGCTATGTTAATGGGCCCTTCGTTTTCCCCGACATAGCTGGTCAAACAGGTATGACAAGGGTGCAGTACATCGTAACGAGTCTTCAAATTGACTAAAATTTAGCATACGTGCTAATCAAATCCGTGTAACATAGAATTAAAGTTTGAAAAAGAACATAGTTGTAGAAAATACAGTAATTATAAGCAGCATTACCTAATAAACAAGGCTGATTTGAGCTAATCAACTTAATTCTCAGGGTTTATTCACAACCCAAACCCGTGCCACTAAAAAAGGTAATAGTCAGAGTCATATTTACAAATTGTGCCACTTGCAAAGAAAGGAATATGTGGACAATGTAGGCTACACAAAGTTCTACATCCATTTAAAGTCATAAAGGGGATAAGTGTAATCCATTGCAAGCAATTAAAAAAGGTAAACATAGTACAACGAAGCTGATGAGTAATCATGTAGACTTTGTGTTAAACTGTTAAATCATTTTATCACGCAAATAACAGCCTGATTACACCACAAACAGCAAGAAGCAAAACCTAAGGAACTTTTTCCTCGTTCAGCTTTTTGTTTCGGTTATTTGCAATTTGAGTGTAAGTGTCATCTCAAACAAATAGCTACAGAAGAATGATAGAAGCTGTCAAGCTCAAAATATAACAAGGCCAAAAGAATCAGTTCAATTGCTTCAAAGGAACAAAGTGTATGCATTCAGAAACAATATATAGAAAGTTCAAGCGACAAATTTGTGTATCAGAAACAATAAATGGACAAACTTCAAGCAACAAATTTGAAATAAATCACCTAATTAGTGGAAAATGGGAAAATAAGCACAATTTAATGTAGCATCACAAACCTTGTCACTACGAATTTCCCGATTGAGGAAGTAACGGCTAAAATGTACTGGTTTGTCCTTAGATGCATGTACATAGACAGAAAATTTGCCTTCATGGCCCTGAAAGAAAGAGAATATTATAAAACCATCAATAGAGAAGGCTGCTAAGTTAAATATATTAACAAAAAGCAGCCAAGCACTAAGCTAGTGCTGGATATTAAAAGAATAGGAGGCCACCCTTTACAAAAACAAAAGGACGGCTCATGCTACTTAAGGATCTATTGAATACCCAGAAAGCATTAGATTTACAAAAACTAGTATTCATTGCGTTTATCTGATAATCATCAGTTCAACTAAGTTGAGGAACCTTAAATTGAGATCGCTAAACATTGACCTATATTATATAGTACCAAAGGTCCCAGATAATGTGTCCATATTGCATTGATGATTCCCTTACATAATCTGTAAAGAGACGATTTCAAGAATAATTTACTACATTTATAATAGGGACAGCACAAGTTAGGGAATCAAATTATTGCAACAGACCAACATTAGGAAGAAAAAAAGACAGTCTGGAACTTCCATGAAAATAAGAAAAACAAACCTGAAAAAATCTGTCCCAGAGCTTTTCAAATGGCAATGCACCAGGTGTCAAGAACATAAATGCTATTTTGGGGTTCTCTGGTACGACGGGGGGTGTGTTGAGAATTTCATCAGTTACAACATGGGAAGCAAGCTCTTCATCTGTCAGATCTCTAGCAGGAGCAGGTGGAAGCCAATCGGAAAGACCACCCTTGCATCCGTTCAATGAGAATACATAACAAGCACCAGAACCTTGAGGGGGGTAAACGTAAGCACAAATTAGGAACAAACTAACTAAAGAAACCAACACGATTATCCATGTTGGTTTCTTTAACTGAGAACGCTGTCGAGGTGCAGACAATATTTGCATCTCCTTCATGCCTAAACGCCACCCCTGAGATGTCTTCATCTACGAATTACACATCAGCAACCCAACAACATTCAAAATCTAGACCCCTTCACCAAATTTGTGAGACCAATAATCCACTCAACTCTTTGAGCTACGCAATAATCAGAAGCAATATTTGTGAATTTATGAGAACAAACACAAATCTGCAAGAGGATCAAAACCAACAAATAAGGAGTACTTAGAGTTAAATTAATATCTAACTTCAGTTGGTCTAGTAAAGAATCAATCATTTCTTTATCATTGTGCTGATTCTGTAATTTAACTCCTTACATTTCAGTTACATGATATTGGATTTACACTTTGCATACTAGATTCAGGGTCCAGTTAGCATTGCCAAAGAGAGAATAATGGCCTATATATACATACATCTTCTATCAAAAACGAATCAGATATTCATAAGCTGCACAAAACTTATAAATCAGCCTTCCACATCAAATAGAGCAGAAATATGAAATCCAACAAAGGAATTCCAAATCAAGTTCATAGAGTTAGACAAACCAAAGAAACATGAAAAATCAACTAATTGGGTACACAAATAATTGGTCTTAAATGAGATCACATAAGAAAACACCAAGAACCTAGCAAATTATAAAGATTCCCATGTTGCCCTCAACCAACCTTAAGTCAAAGTCAAACCCACATATCTGACCTTCAAATCTCCATACATATGAGACACAAAATACAAATCCACATAAATGCAATAACCATATCAAACAACTAATCTCAAATCTATTCAAGAATCCAAATTTTCCAATCAAAATTTTACTCATATGGGCATGTCTAAAATTACATAAAAACACAACCCCATATGATAGAATCAAGAACCCAATATACCTGAATGATACAAGATATATGCAAAGAAAGAAAGGTTCTTTTTTTTTCTTTTTTATCTCTTCACTTGCTATTGGTGATGCAAGTACTCCAAATCTTTCAAATCTTTTCAAGAATCCAAATTTTCCAATCAAAATTCAAATTTTTACTGATATGGGTACATCTAAAATTACATAAAAACACAACCCCATATCATAGAATCAAGAATCAAAAGAAAATCAAGAACCCAATATACCTTAAGATATATGCAAAGAAAGAAAAGTTCTTTTTTTTCTCTCTTCACTTACTATTTGTGATGCAAGAACTCTCCAAATCTTTCAAAAGCCAAAAAAAGGATCTGTATTTCTTTGCACATGTATTATTATAATTATAATTATAATTATAATAAAATAAAAATAATATATTGGCGTGTGAGATCTAGGGCAAGCAAGTGGAACCAAACAGAAAAACAGAGGAGAGAGAAAGAGAGTAAGCTGAGTGTATACACACAATAATTAGTAATTATAAATCAAAAATTATGTTTTATACATGACAAGTATAGTAAAAACAAACATTATAATATGTGTTCTTTTACCTAAATTTTCTTGTGGGGTAATGGTTTTGCCTTTTCTTTAATTAAATATTTCTCAGTCTCAATTTAAGTGTCTTTGTTAGACTAGATATAAAATTTAAGAAATAAAGTATTGTTTATAGAAAGAAATGTTAAAACGACATTTCAACCTTTGGTTATATAAACTTATGATAAGTCAATCATTAACATACTAAATATAAATATAAATACTCTTTTTTAAACAGATCAAAAAAATAAAACACTTAAATTGGGGCGGATTGAGTATGTATGTATAGAAATAAAAACATTATATGTGATGTTTTTACCTAATTTACTTGTGGGGTGATGGTTTTCTTTTCTTTTCTTAATCTTTTTTGGGGCGGCTTCCTTTTCAATCACTATAACTAATAATGAAAAGTCTTTGTGTATCGAGTTTGACCGTTTAGTTTCAATACTACGAATAATTTATTTTTATTTTTTGTAAACAATTCAAACCGGCTATTATTCGGGAAATTTATTATTTTAATGGGTCATGAGGGAATGGTTGGTTCCCAATGCTCAGCACTTTTTGCAAAATAGTGCATTTCTCCCTGCTACCTCCGTGTCAAATTATCTATCGTTTTTTTTTTGTTTTAAACGCTCCTTAAAAAATGTTAGTTAGGAGGGGTATTTGATTAATTTTATTCTTATTTATGCAAAGGGAATTGCTGCTTTTTTCTTATTGTTGATAGAGTGGTATTCTCCGCCCTGTCAAATAAAGTACCAGATCTGACCAGAATGACTGACCTGCCTGAGATTAGGCTTACTCTTGCCGCAAAATGAGAGGCGATAAAGGTTCATCCCGAGTCACAAGAGCTTCTCTCTTTTTTTTTTTTTTTGAATTCTTTTTTCTTTTCGTTATAGTAATGCAAGTCCAAGTTATGATCTCTCTCTATTAAATTTCTACTCTATTTATGCATCATCCCCATTAATGACATAATTTCACTAAGGGTAAAATGCAGAAAAATAATTAATTGTGTCTTAAATTTCTAAAACGATAAATAATTTGAGATAACTATTTTTAGTAACCACGACAGATAATGAGACGGATGGAATATTTATTTTTTGGTCACTTATTTTGGTCAGTGACGGACTCAGAGTGGTACGTATGGATTCACATAATTTCAATAGTTTTTGTTCAAATTCTATATATTTAAAATAATATTAATTAACTATCTATAAATATTTGAATGGGAATCCAATTGTTATTAGTATTAATTTTGTGCCGTTGTGTGAAACCACAAATTTCAAATTATGTATTGGCCTCTAATCTTTGCCCAAAAAAATTATTTTAGCAAAAGAACTTCACCTACGTTGGGTTGATTTTGTAAAGTATTTGGATATAAATATAGATTATTTGTCTACTTATTAATTAATAAAAAAAATATGCAGACACAAGTTGCAAATTTTCTAATATATAAGGAATTTAACTAAATCAAGCCTCCGTAGAAATTCGAAGTTGTGAGCCATTATTAAAAACAAGAAAAAAAAAAGTCCAGCTCAGCTCTTTTAAAATTTCCTTTTTTTTTTCCCCGTATCCCGTAAGTTTGGAGAGAAAATAAATTGCAAATTCATTAACATTGTATAGGGAATGAACATCGAAGAACAAAAAGATTGAAATACTCAATAATAATTTAAATGACAAAAAAAAAAAAAAAAAAAAAAAACACTCATACAGTACATGTTTAGGGTGTTATTACATACTCCATGTGAAAAAATAATAACGAATACTTAATGGACAAATGGCTTATCTTTTTTATCTCAATTTTGGGAAAAAAAAATGTTACCGTTAAGTTAAGCTTGTTTTATCCTTATCAAAAAAAAAAATTTGCTTAGCAAAGTATGCCATGTTAAATTATTAGTTCTTTGTCGTTATTAAGTTGCTTGAATCATATAATTAAAAGCTCTACAAATGGCAATTATTCATCAATTTTTCTATCGAGTTAAAGCAAATTGCAAATGGTAAATTTGAATTGTACAGTCAATCTCTCTATAACAACATCATTGGGTCCGAAATTTTTCAGTTGTTATAGATAATGGTTGTTATACACCTATAACAGCATTGATATTTAAATAATATTTCGCTGTTATAGGCAAAAAAGATGCATAAAATCTAATTTTCATCTATCAATTGCCAAATTTTCAGCTTAATAAAACCGTTTAATGATGAAAATATATATATTCATATGATATTTTTTGTCATAAATAGTGTATTAAATGATCAAATATTTGGTCAAAATCTATACACGTATTATTGGTAATCATATATATTCTATTTTTATAAAGGTGGTTAATCATTATATTACCAAAAAAAAAAAAAAAGATAGTTGTTATATGGGGGGTAATTTTACAAAAAGTGTATTGTTATAAAGTTGGTTGTTGCTGTTATAGAGAAGTAAAATATAACATAAAAAATCGATTCCGAAAAAACTTGGTTATTATAGAGAGGTGTTATTATATGCAGGTGCCGTTATAGAGAAGTCTAACTGTTGTTGATAATTTATGATGCCACCGATATATTGAAGAATCAGGTTCTTCAGTAACTAAATAAGAAGTAAATTGCGGAAAAATAAATCAACAAAAGATTTTTAAGTGAAAAGTTACAAAGGACGGGCCTGGTTCTTCTAGCTAGTGTTTGTGCTTCCTTGTTCTCAACTTTACCGGTTCCTTTCAAAGATCTGTTAAGGACCTAGTTCTTGTACATACTTATCTATCTATCCTTTTTTAACATTGATTGTCAATCATACATAATTTGTTAATCATTAAAACCTCACAAAATCTTGAGTTAAAGTTCAAATCAAAGCAACTCAACAATAGGCAAATTCTGTATTTTAGAGTTAGATGAGAATGTTTCACAACTAATGTTTAAGCATAACATTACGTTGGAGTTTCTATTGTTTTTAAAAACAGTTGTACTGAATTGATTATTAATTTTTTTTTAATAAGTATAATTTTTACATAAGTATATAATCGCATCTAATAATTAGGATAAATTAAAATTTTATAAAATACATCAAAATATATTGGACCCTACTAATTAAGCTTATATATGTAAATATCTTATATATTAATTTTAAAAATAAAAAAGGATTAAATTTTTCGCCTACGGACTAGGGTAATGAAAATATCTACAAGTCAATAGGTAATTAACTCATAAATTTCTACTCTCAAACTAATTCTACTACTCCTATTGAACGTAAGTTAGTTTCAGCATTTTGAGTATCAAAACACAAGGCGCTGGATGTTTTTTTTTTTTTCCTCATAAATGCTTCATTTGTTTCAAGCTACTACAGAATAGTGGGATGGATCTCCATTCTGACTGTCTTTCATGTTTTCTTGATTTATCACCTTTTAAACAATAAAAAATATAGAGTTTTTGCCTAAGTCATATGTAAGTATTTACAGTGTTGTGTTCTAACTTCAACTTTTAACTCTAGCATAATTTGAAAAAAAAAAAAAAGTTAGTCGAATTGTGTCGAAACCGATGAAAAACCGAAATGATTGAGACGATTTCAATAGTCTAATTTTTATTATATAAAATAAAGTAACAGAAAAATCGTCAGTGTATAGATTTTTTATAAATAAGCAACTGAATCGGACCATTTAATAATAATTACACACTATAATAATTACAAAGTCATATTTGCTAGACGTGTCTTAAATAGTTATCCATGAAATTTAAGTTAGATACATAAGACGCCATAAATGTGAAAAATGACAGATAATGTTGCCAAATTTGTTAAAGTTAATTTTAAATATTAGGTGCCAAAAATAATCTCTGGAAGTCATAATGACACCGAAAACACATGATTATCTCACATTTCCTAACCTTTTCGGGTTCATGTTTAATAAGCCAAAATTTATACATTTCAAATTATCAAACTAATATTAGATAGAAATTATCAATTTTTAAGAGACCCAAAAGAAATACTTCAAAGAAAAGAAGTTCACAAAACTCCTAAATCCTTAACTTGATACTCCCTCGGGTTTAAAAAGTGTCCACTTAGCTATTTACACAACCCTTAAGAAAATACAAACTCCTAAGCAAAAATAGGTAATTTGACTAAATTACCCCTAATTAAATAAATATTGGGATTTGGGCACTTAACACTTAGTAAGGGAAAATCTTGAAAAATAAGGTTAATTATTTCTGAATTTGGTAAGTGGAAACTCTTTTTAAAATAAAAAATAAAGGTTAAGTAGACATTCTTTTTTGGGCAATTTGCACGATTGCCCTTATTCGGGAGTGGTCTTTAATTTTTGTTCCTCAAATTGTTGGTCTTTAATTTTTGTCATTCACATAAAATTTCTGGGTTCTGGGTTCGAACTCCCCCTCAGTCAAAAATTTAAAAAAAAAAAAAAAATCGCGAGGCAGAGTTTGACTACAAATTTTACCTTATCAAGCAGAATTTCAAACTTTACCTTAATGCAAAGTTTGACTGCAAACTCTACTTAAGGCAGAGTTTTGTCTTCAGGGATAAGGCAAAAGAATTTTTTTTTTTTACTCAGCTGGAATTTTGCAAAACTCTGCCTCAAGGCCTAACTTTTGCCCGAATAGACCTAAATTTACTATGAAACTCTGCCTTGCAATTCTTTTTTTTTTTTTGACTGAATCGGTGTTCAAACGCCAAACCTCGGAGTATTAGGCGAAAGGCAAAAATTAGAGACCAGAAATTTGAGGGGCCAAAATTAAAGACCAGTGCCTTTGAAAGGCAATCCGCGCAAAAAAATGTTCTTTTTTAACCGGAGGGAGTACTAACTTATATAAGTGTTATGTTAGATCCTACAAAATTTTCGATTGAGAAATTTTTGGTAGGGCTTATGTTAGATCCTACAAAATTTTCGATTGAGAAATTTTTGGTAGGGGGTATTTTTCTCCTAAGTAAGTCAACATAGCGTGAATTACACTAAGAGCCTGTTTGGATGGGCTTAAAATAGCGGCTTATAGTCGGAAACAACTTATAAGTCAAAAAAATAAGTTGAGGGTAGGCTAACTTATTTTTTTTTAAAATTTGTTTTCGACTTATAATTTGCTTTTAGATAAGCTAAGTCAAACGGGTTCAATTATTTTTTGGGCTTATTTTATGCACAAAATAACTTTAAGGCAGCCGATAAACACTCAAAAAAAATTTGAAAAGCATTATAAGCAACTTATAAGCCAATCCAAACGGGCTCTAAATGATTAAAAGCCAAAGAAATATAAAAAAGTTTCGAAAGAAGTTTTCGCATAAAAATGTAACCAATAGATACGTTTTAGTTGAAGAAAACAATAATTATCTATAAGCTGTCCAAATGAAAAATTCCTAAAGAAGTTGTGGATGTGGTGCAATGGATGAGTGTAACGACTCGCTTGGTCGTCATGAGTGTTTTGACCATTCTACCTTTACTAGTACTTTTCTGAGGTTAGAAATGAGCGGACCTAAATAATTTGGTCGTGTTGTATGTTGTGTTTTGTGATTTATAAGTGATTCTGTGATGTGTTTTAACTTAATTTTTTGTTGGCTTGTGTTCATAGGGCTTTAGAATGATTTTGAGAGACTAAGTATAAAAAGTGGTGAAATTTCGTGCTCACTAGTCAAAAAAGGCCTCGCTGCAACGATGACCCTTCGTTGCAGCGAGAGAGGGGTTCGCTGCAACGAAGGGTTGGACTTTCCCAGGGTTCGTTGCAGCGAAGAGCCTATTCGCTGCAACGAGTCCGTTGCAGCGAAACCGTGGTCGCCGCAACGAAGGATACTTAAGTTTAATGACGAGTTAAGTAGTTATTTCACGCCTACACTTCTCATAATCCCCAAAATAGCTCCCAAGAGCATAGAGGCGACTTTCTAAGGCTAGGGCACTATTCTCCATCAAAGGTAAGCCTTAATCACTAACTTTCTTCGCTTAATGTTCATATTAGATTCTTGTTTCAATCAAAGACCCTTAATGGGAATTGAAGGGTAGAACACAAATACCAAGAAAACCCTAGAATATAAATGAGTTATTGTTTAATGTTATTTAATCATCTAAAAGTAGAGATTATAACTTCATAGCGTGAGAATTGGATATTCAATGATGGAAATTGTTTGTGAGACCTAGGTTTCCAATAAAAATGGGTACTTTGGCTAAAACCATATTTATAGGGTTGAATTGATTATAGAACCCATAAATTGAGTTAATACTCCATTACTTACTTAGTATTATGATTTCTAGAATTTGAACGTTCTGAGGCATTGCGAAAGGGAAAGGTTGTTGCGAAGTGATTTCATTGCTCAAATCTACTTTGAAGTAGGTTACGGTTTACTTGAGTTAGACTTGGATTAGTTGATTGTATATTTCGTAGAATTTATGGGAGAAAGCATGTCTAGGTCTTCGGAATTGGATCTTGGTGATCGTTGTTAGTTGCATGATTTAATTGTGTGAAGTGATTCTCCATTGTTGAGGCTGATAAACTTGAATTGTATTCTTGAGACTGTTGAAAGGGAGGTATTCATATATACCCTTCAGAGGAATTGAGATAGCTACATATTATATTATTATTGAGCAGATTATTTGTTAGTCTTATTGTGGCTTGTGTTATTTGCTTATACTTCGTTGGTGTTGACTTGACACGTGTATTTAAGCTATTCGTGTGATGTGATTATGAGGCATTTGTTGATGATGATTGAGATGGAACATATACATCTCTTACGGCACATTGTGGGGTGACGATGTAACCTAGTTATGAGCTCGTGGTCCGAGGTTCGTTCCGGAACGAGTGGTACATGGACACCATGGGTCCCCTGCAGGTCATGGCTATTTGGGGAAAACAATACCATTTAGCATGTGTGTACAGATATGTGACAGAGCTAAAAACTTCATTGTTTATTGTTTAGTTTCAGCTTGAGTATTGGTGTTTCATTGTTGATAATTGGTGATTGATTTTGAAAGAGGATTATTTGAGGATATTTATTGTTACTCATGTTTGTTGTGCCTGTCTGCCTATTCCATTGATTTTATGCGTGTATGCATGATACTAATCTTAGTCAGCCTATGATACCTACCAGTACATGTTGTTTGTACTGACCTATACTTGCTGTACTTTTTTTTGTGAGTGTAGATTTTGGGCCAGAGACGTCTTCCAGACCTCGCATCTAGTTGAGGTTATGCCGCCTTAAGATCTTTCTTTATTTCAATGTCTATCTTTTATCCCAGACATTATGTTTATTTTTAGACAGTATCTCTTCTCTTTAAACCTTGTTGGTTAGAGTCCTTGTGCGGTGACTTTCAGATTTTGGGGATGTAATAGCTAGATTTCCGCACTTGTTATTTATTTATTTTATTGTCAGATATTTTATTCCATTATTCGTGAGCAATATTTTATAATTGGTTTAGATAATTGAAATTGGCTTGACAATGGGGTAAGGGATTGGTTCGCCCACTAGAGGACTCGTGTGGGTGCCACTCACGTGTGTTGGGGACGTGATAATGAGGCTGCTCCTCCCTTAATCAGAGGTCTTGGGTTTGAATCCTAGATATGAAAAAAATCCTTGGTAAGGAGCGCTCCTCCCAAAAATGAACCCTACGTGGTGCGAATTCGAATATAATCATGCTCCAATGCATGTATGGGACACGGGTGCGAAACAAAAAAAGGTAAGGAGCGCTCCTCCCAAAAATGAACCTTACGTGGTGCGAATACGAATATATCAGGCTCCAATGCAGGTATAGGACCGGGTGCGAAACAAAAACAAAAACAAAAAAATTCCTAAACGGGCAAATGATAAAGAAGGAAGGAAAATTGGAACTGTGATCATCAATGGCGAGTGCCTAGCGTGTAAATGAGGTCCCCGAGATGTCAAATTGTCACGTTTTGTTTTGTCTAATCTCGTTTTCCCCCAATTGTTCCCGACACAAGCAGAGGCGTCCAGACACGTTTGCTTCATATCCTAAAGGCAAATATGTAAGAAAAAAGATAATCTCATAAAGTTTGAGGTAAGTTAAAATTGATTCAAAATTGATTCTTTTAATATATTTTTGAGCAGTTTTAATTATATAATTTTTTCAAATAAAAGCATTTTTAATCTCTGTAAATATTAACAAACTATGATTGTTAGATTTAATAAAAACTAATGAAAAAAATTGAGATGAACTTATAATTATAGGTGCAATTTTTGCGTTTTTGATCTATTTCTGAAGTGTAATATAGCTTTTTGAGGTTCAATTTTTGGTTACCCTTTATTTATTTTAATATTAATTGATGGATGCAGTTTTTTACGTTCGGGATTTCACGAGACTTTCATGGTACTTTGGTTAAAAAAAGATTTATATTTCCACAAAATCTAACAATCAAAGTTTATAAGATATTAGACACTTTTGGTAAATTAAAAAAATCAAGAATGTTCATAAATATATTTAAGGGACCATTTTGAACCTACGCCTTAAATGTAAAGGACCATTTTTGTTATTTTCTCAAGATGTGACTTTTAAATAATTTTCCATTACATAAAATGATCGGACAAAACAAATGGAAATATACCATAATGTCAATTGAATTCACATATATTATATTAAGGTCTTATTTGTTTGCACTCAATGAGTGTCTTAATGTTAATCATTTAGATTTATAGCCTGTTTGGCCAAGCTTATTTTTCTCCGAAAATGATTATTTTTTTCAATAATGTTTTTTTTTTTTTTTGGCTAACTGTAAGTGCTTATTTTAAAAAAGTCATTAAATCTGTTTGTTTTCTTAGAATCTTAACCATTAAGGAGTCGTTTGTAGTTAGTAAAGAGACATTTTTTTTTTCATGTACTAATTTCTCCATAACTTATACCATGTTTAGCTAGTAAAGAGACACCTTATTCATATATTAATTTCTGCATACTTATACAGCGTTTGATAGTTAGTTAGAAAGTAAGTTATTCATGTATAAAACTTATGACATTTGATTTGCAGTTAAGAAACCCACATAACTAGGAGCCTGTTTGGATTGACTTATTTTAGGTGTTTTTAAGTTAAAATAGCTTTTAAGCACTTTTGTAGTGTTTGGATATAATAAAAAATGCTAAAAGCACTTGTTTTTAAGTCAAAATGACAAAAATAAGCCATAAGCTAGAATTTCTAACTTGTGGCTTTTGGCTTATAAGCCCATCCAAACGGGATCTAATACATGTATAAGTTATGAGGGAATGTATGTATTATTTTATGCGGGGTAAAAGATGTAATAACTAATACATGAATAAAAAGTTAAAATGACTATATTATCCTTATCATTCCCCACTTAAATACTTCCTTTTCTAAACAAATATTTTTATATAATTTTTAATATAATATTTTACTATAATATTTTAATATTTTGTAAAAAAAAAATTTATTTTAATTGTAAACAAATATTTTAACATTAAAAAGTATATAATATTTATTAACTTTTAGTAAAACAAACCAACATCCAAAGAAATAATGTATGCATAACTAAACCCTGCATAACTAATAGTACATGCATAACTAATACCTGCATTATTAATACATACATTATTAATACCTGCATAATCCTAACCAGCTACCAAACGACCCTTAAGTGTATTTTTTTTTATTTTACAATCACTTAATGTGTCTGAAAATATCTAAAGGATTAAGATTTATAACAAACTTTTAATATCATTAAGATGTCTATTAAAATATTCTATAAAAATGGCAGTCACCCTACTCCATCTACTTTCATCGCTAACAGCCGTTGCGCACCATTATCAACTACCACCGCACACCGCCCTCAGCAACAACCCACACCGCCGCCAATCACACTACAATCAATTGGCACCAACATTAATTATCAACCATTACACTCATCACATTCACCACCGACCATCATTACATCCAATAATCTCTACCATAATACCACCTTCAGCCATCACTATATATCATCAGTCGACAGCATATCCATTAGCTATCATTGTCATCCATCATAATTATCACTTGTCACCTTCAACAAACACTGCTAATTACTATTGCCAACCAACATCACCACTGACTACTACCATAACCACCACCATCTCAATCGGCACCCACAACCACCACTACTAGCCATCACTACCAACCACCTTATAGTTTTTAAATTATTTATTGATATAATATTAAATTAACTTAATATTTTATATTTATTAAATTTAAAATAAAAACATTCAGATGTTAAAAAATAAACAATCTAATGATATAGTATTCAAATCTTAATACAACATCTTAATATTTAGATGTGTACTCAAATTTAGACATCTAAATCTTAATTCACGTTAGAATATTCAGATGTGTATTCAGATTCAGACGTCTTAATCTTAAAAAAATAAATAAGACCTTAGACTGTCATCAATAACAAAATAACAGATAGTGCGTCAGATCAAGTTTCTAGAAATGCTTATTTTTTGCACAAATAAAAGGTATTTATTTTGAAGAGTTAAACTATTTGATCAAACTTTGGGATAAAAATATGTACCTTTAAGTAGCAATAAAAAATATTTTCTACTGCAAGTGAAAAAATAGTTTCTCCTTAAAAGTAAAAACTAAATTAAAGCTGTTTTTATTGTTTTCATGGCAATAATATTCTTAGCCAAAATTGACACTAATCTCATCTTATTTCTAAAAATGGTGAAACTACTGCTTGAATTGGAACTCAGAGGTAAATATTGATTCTCGTGTCTAAAATCCGTCTAGTTTCTTTAAACGGTGGGAGTGTTATTGAAATTTGAAAGTAGGAGGATGTGGATCGCTTTTCAACAATTCCTAATTAAGTGACATATTTTCTAGTAGTAAATAATTTCTGGGGTCGTATGGTTTAAGAACAAGTTATGCTGGGATTAATTATGTTGGGATTAGTTATTTTAGGATTAGTTATGTTGAGATTAATTATCATAGTATTATTTTTTATTGATTGTTTGTTTTTTTTGCATTAAAAAAACATGCATTGCATATTTTCTAAGAAAAAGTTGTTTGTTTACAAAATTACCCAAAAAAAGTTTAAGGGACCTCAGGGCTATTTTTGTCATTTTCACTGTTTTACCTAGGGGTGGGTGTTCGGGCCGTCGGATTGGATATGAAAATTTCAGTTTTCGGATTGAAGAAATTACAATCCAAATCCAATCCAAATAAGCTCGGTTCGGATTGGATTTTTTAAGTTCGGTTTCGGGTTAATCGATTTGGATATTCGGATTTTCGGTTTTGACTTTTGAACCTTTAAGGCAGGCTTATTAAAAACGAAATTCATGTGCCCTAGTTACCAAGTTACAGGTCTTAGCATTATGGGAAATCAAATGTACAAATTAAGCAAAGAGTTGTTACCACTAAACCAAAAGGTATCAAGTCATATAGTTCACTTCTACATTATTCCTTCTGTTTCATTGGAAGTTGTCTTATTCTTCAAGTCGTGAAGTTAATTTCAATTTTGCAAGCTATATTCTTGAACCTTAGGGTACTAATCTATTGAACCTAATTAGTATTGGACACATATAATATGAGTAGTACTAAATATAAGGTATAAAGGTTTCGAATTTTCGGATATCCAAAAATCTGAAGTACTAAATCCAATATTCAATCCGAAAATCAAAAAAATTTAAAATAAAATCCAAATTCCAATCCATAATCCAAAAATTCAAACCAAATATACAAAAATTTCGGATTTCGGTTTGGATTTCGAGTTGGCCCAAACTATGCCCACACTTTTATCCCGGAATAACTAATTCTAAGCTTGTTATTCCATTCTCTATCAAGGATAACTTATCCTGGTATTATTTTTAATCCTGGAATATCTTATCCCAGAATTAGTAACCAAACAAGATATAAAGTGGCACTAAATTTTTATCCAAAACTATTTTTTGTTATGCATCATACCAAACGACCCTTATAGTATCATTCAGATCTTGTATGTGATGTCCCGTCTTATGATATGACAACGAGCCAACTTTTCTTGGGTACATTTAACACCAATAACCTTATAACAACAGTCAACGATTTAAATATAGGACATGGAAGAAATTCGGACAATTTTTCTTGGGTACTTTTTTAGCTCGTATTGAATCTCTGTTTGTTTTGGATCGACTAATTTGAATAAAATTTGTTTGAAGAGTAGCGTTTATTATAAAAAAAAATATTCATTCTCAAGACTTCAATTCAAAAAATTTAATTAACTATGAAAAGATCGTATCTATACCAGACAATTGATGGTTACTTATTCTAATTAACTATACTAGTTGTGATGGATATGGTCCACTTGCTACTCTTGTGATCATTGTCAATTGGTGAAAGCGAAACACAAGTAGAATAACAAGGACCCTTCAGGGGTAATGCGTCTTTCATTTTCATCGGATGAATTGAAGGTTCAAGTCATGTGGAGTTTTAATTAGAAAATTACTACTTTCCTCTGCTCCATATTAATGGTTCACATTACTAAATTATTTGTCCCAAAATACTTGTCAATTTACAACATCAAGATAGAATTAATTAAATTTTTCTATTTTGTCCCTAACATTAATATTTGTTTTAAAATAATCAATAATGTAGTAAACATAGACTTTTATTTATGATTTTTTTAAGGAGCGTGCAAAGGAGAAAGTGGACAAGTAATATGGAACGGAGGGAGTATTAGTTCTTGATAAATACTTACTCGTATTAGGTATTTATATCAAATCAATGAATGGACAACAAATTTATATAACCAAATCATGGTTATCTGATTTTCTACTTTAATTTTAATTACTAAAGTTAACTTCAGTAGTTTAGCATAATCACTTAGAAGGGGCTAAGAATCCTTTTACTGAAGTAGGAAGTCACATTAGAAGAGTGACTAAGGCAAACTTAATAGAAAAAAAAAAATTGAAGAGCAGAAGTTGGAGATCTCGAAATACTTGAGTCAATTCCTCAAATGGTCATTGAACTTGTAGAGAAATCTCACAAAAGTAACTTTTGAATTTTTTTGGACAATAAGGTCATCAAACTATGTCAGTATTTCCAATAAAGTAAACCATTCCATTTTTAGACATAAAATCTCTTAACCTATTTTTTAAATTGACAAATTCATTCGAATATTTTTACTTTATTTTCAGAATATGAAAAATATTAATTCGAACAAAAGTTTCAGAATAGTGCAAAATTGTATCTAAGTAACCAATAAAAGGATACCGTTGAATGATAGTAGAATTGAACACGGTACTTAACTATAGGTTTTTTTAACTGACTGTAAATAATTTTCCTTGATATATAAAATTTAAATTATCAAAAGAATATTTGCTATTTTTATATTCTTGGAGATGAACTTGTAATATTGTAATTTTATTTACGTTTTATAAATAAGTGGATTACAATTAATAGAAAAATGTTTTATACGGCTAGTTGTAAAACCGAACAAAAAATGTTTTATTATTTTGATTGTAATATATTAAGTTTTAGAAAGAATATATACAACTAATTGTAAAAAACGTTTTTATTTTTACAAAGTAGTTATCCAACAAAAAAAAAAATTCCTTGAGAAAATTTCTCCAAATATTCTACCAATAAAGCAAGTTTATTCTAATTCTTACAAACTAACAATAATAACACGCATCATGCATCTACATAACGTCTCATGTGTCTCAATTATGTCCAAGCACAATAAAATGTTTAACTTCTGGATTTGAGCAATATAAAAAAATCAAAATAGTTCTAAATAAGTTGATATAACAAAGGAAGCCCTATAGCATACCTAAATGGTTATATTGTTATTCTTATAGCTTGAAATATTACGTTAAATATTTCTATTTTATTATTAAAATATGAAAAATATTAATTTGAACAAATATTGTAGATTATTGAAAAATTGTGCCTAGGTAATAGATTTTATAATTTATATATGGGTTAAGGGGTCTTACGTCTAAAAATGGAATGGTTTACTTTATTGGAAACAATGACATAGTTTGATGACCTTATTGTCCAAAAAATTTCAAAAGTTACTTTTGTGGGATTTCTCTATAAGTTCAGTGACCATTTGAGGAATTGACTCCGAAATACTTATTAGCACCAATGTTACCAATAGGTGAGTTACTTAAGGGAGAAGTGGGAGATCGATCAGTCAACCGCACAAAAGGAAAGGAGTACTACAGTCAAACATCTCTATAATTGTCATTCGTTATAACATCATTTTATTATAAAGGCCTGAATTTTTCCAGAATTAATTTTTCATGTTATATTTTACTTCTCTATAATAGCATGTTACCTATAACAACAGTGACATTCATTTTAGCGCTACACTCTTTGTAAAATTACCTCTCTATAATAATCATATTCAAATATTATGTAATAATATTTTCTAAGAAATATATTATGTATAAAAATAAAATATTAAAATATTTATGATCATCATCATTAATGTCATGCACATAGTAAATTTCAAGTACGAATATCTAAACGAAAAAAATTATATTTATCATAGTAATCTCATTTAGTCTTGCAAAATTTGAAAATCTGTTATAGTGTTGTATTATCACTAAGAGACTAGAATTTACGAAACAACCTATAATTGTAGAATTCTTACGTTAAACCTGAAATATTAAAATTTTAAATGCATATGTTCCTTAGATTTTATTACTTTATCGGTATGGTATAACTAGTTATGGATTTATTAGTAATTTATTGGTCATTTCAATTTTTAATTAATGAAATATGAAAATCAATTAAGATTTTAAAATTAACAAGTATTTTATTTTCTTTTACAACGTATAAAGTACAGAAAATAATTTTTATACTTTTGATTATAACAACTAAATGAGATCTAAACGTCAAATGCCAGTATACATACATAACAACACTTCACTATAACAACCATGAAATTTTCGGACAAACGCTGCCATTATAGAGATGTTTGACTGTACTCCATATATTCTAATTTATGTGATACATTTTTCATTTTAATCTGTCCCAAAAAGAATGATAAATTTTCATATTTAGAAATAATATAAATTAAAACTTTTCGTTTTACCCTTAATGAAATGATTTACAGCCACACAAATGTCTATACCTTGTTTTAGACCACAAGTTTCGGAAGTCTTTTTTTTCTCTCTTAAACTTTGTGCCTTGTTAAACTATATCACATAAATTGAGACGGATGGAGTATATATTTTCCTAAAAAATAAATATTTGTTACAGTGAGCCACTTAAAATGATATTTGAGAGAGATTAAGTAGGCGTTTGGCCATAGAAACCAATTATTTTTTACTTTATTTGGAATTTTTGAAGTTGGAGTTGAAGATGGAGTTGTGTTTGGTTATAATTTTTGCGAAAAAGATTTGGTTGTTTGAATGTACTGAAAATGAAAAAAGAATTTTAGGTGTTTTCTAAATTATTTAAAATTTTCATGACTAAACGCTGATTTCAAATAAGGTGGTTTTGTTTTTCCGAAAAAGAGTGAGTAATTCTCATGGCCAAAGGGTCCTAAGTTATTAGAACAATTTTAAAGTACTAAATATAATCACATAATCGTTTTGTAAACCAGAAATGAAAATCCCACAAAGGTAGTGTTAAAGTCTGTGTACATATTATCCTTCACACACTCCACTTGTAAAATTATACTGAGTATATTATTGTTGTTGTTGTCAAGGCAAAGTCTGTAACATCATCAAACTACCCCATTTATTCATTTTCTTATTAAAAAGGAAAAAAGAAAGAAAAGGAAGCGCTATATACTTGCATCGGTGAGAACATGTGTAATTTTATTTTTTAAAATTTGAGCCGAAAGTGTCTAATAAAAATGTTTTATCATGTGTTCATATGCTCAATTAAATATGTCGTAATTTGAGTGTTTAAATAAAATTTACTGATAAATTTAAGAGGCTATTGATGTATCCTATCTTTTATTAAAGTAAAGTTCTTTTCCCAAAAAAATTGGTCAAATTTCAACACGTAACAGACTTGGCCTTATGACCCCTTCCAAAAAGAGGAAGGGGGGGAGGAAGGGAGAAACATAAAATTGGCACTATTTTAATATACTCTTTAAGTTTAGAAAATTAAAAATTGGGTTTAGACCCTAATGTCTAACAATTTCTATTAAAAGCCAACTAACTGACTGAGAAATTGTAGAGATTTAGTAGATTAGTTGGTTGGCTACATGAACTTTCACCTTGTTGGTGAGGGTTCGAATCCCCACGTGGTAATCCCTCTCCCATTTCCCCTTCCTCTTTTCCCTATGTAATAAGCAATTTTTTTTTTTTTTTTAAAAAAGACTGAGGAATTACAACAACATACCAAGTATACTCTCATACTAGGAAGGATAGAGTATAAGCAGACATACCACCTACTTTGGGAAATAGTGATATTGTTTTCGATAGACCCTCAACTCAGAAATTAGCTCTGATAACTCAAGGGTTTATCAAAAAGAAAAAGAACGAAATATGTAGATTAGAGAAAGAAGTAAAGAAAACAAAAAGAAACATAAAGACCAAAGTAATAAAGGGGATAAAAAAAGGATGTAAGAGAAAGGTGTCAAAAGCATAGGAAAGGCAAAAAGTGAAGAAAGTATAATTAGGTTAGTTACCAAAAAAATAAATATAATTCTTGAAGGTGGAATGATTGGTTATTTAGGCCTGGGAAATTGAAAAAAAGAACTTTTGCGCGTGCGCTATAGAAATCGCAAGGGAGCGCGTGACTCTTTTACACAAACATGGAGTTTTCCTCTTTTTAAAGTAGTGCTGACCTGGCCACTAATTTCAATTACAAAAAAAGAAAAAAAAAAAAAAAACAGTAGGAAAAAAAGGACAAAAGAAAATCTGGGAAAACTGATTTTTTAGCCATTTACAATATTTGTTTTTTAAATTCCATTGTGTATTTAGATTTAATTTACCTATAATGGCTGTATAAATAATTTACCTTCAGTATATGTAACATGTTGGTACACTGTTGTAGCTCCTTTGATTTTTTTTTTTAATCTTTTATTCCAGATTTTAAAATAATTGATTATTGCTAAGATAATACTTATTTTGAGATGGAGGGAGTAATTAATTATATATTTGGGTGAAAGTTCTGAAACTCATAATGAGCACTTGATGTAATTGATAAAAAGATTTCGACAAATTATCATTTTGGCAAAATGATGAAAATATCCTTAAATTTTATAAGAAAAAGAACGTACGACCGATATGAAAAGGAAGGAAGTTAGAAGTTTTGTTTTGGAAAAGGAATTTTTTAGAATTAAGAAAAAGTAAGGCTAAAATATTAAAAATTTTGGTCAAACTAAAAGTGCTTATAAGCTGAAAAATCATAAGTTGGGGTTGACCGACTTATGATTGTTTACTATTTTTGGCTAATAAGCACTTGACCTATAAGCACCTTGAGTGGTTAGTTATTAGGGTCAAGAAGTGTCAAATGGGTGGGTTGGAATGAATTTGGGTGGTAAAAAATGGGTTGAGTTAAAAGGTTTTCTGGGATGAAATCAGTTGGCCTAAAAAACAAATCATAACCAACCCTTCCAATACTTATAGCTAAGTTTTAATTTTCTTATTTATCTTTTAAATTTATTTAAGTATTTAATAATTTTTTTTATTGTGACTATATATAACATATTAAGCAAAAAAAAAAAATCTTTTTAAAAATATTCTGACAAGGTCTATTAAGGGTCAATTTGAACTACATATGAGACCAATTTTTAGATGAGTTGCATTGAATGGGTCAAAATGGTATGAGTCTTAAATATGGGTATCCTGGGCGCACTCAAATTTGAAGAAGTTGAGCAAATTATGCTTTCATGAGTTAATTTTCTCACATCTAATATTTACCAAATACAACAATAAATAACATAGTGGAATGTCTTCTAGTGGGGTCTGGAGGGTATGATATAGGCGGATGTTATCCTACTTTATGTGAGGTGGTTATTCTTGCGGACCTAAGCTCAAAAGAATAAACAGAATTATAAGAAAATAGGTAGCAAACTAGCAAGATACAAAACAAATACAGTAACAGCTAGTAATGCACATCGAAGAATATGTGACTATGAGATAACTGAGTACTACTGTTAAAGGAAAATAGGAGAATAGGTAATGCACTCCAGGTACCCCCTGCTCCTGCTACAGTCAATCTCTCGCACCTCCTAATTGGCACATTCTCGCACCTCCTCTTCACATGCCCTACCTATCTTAGTCTCACTTCCCTCATCTCGTCCGCCACTGATGCCACTCCCTCCTTGCCCCGTATAACTTCATTCTTAATCATATCTCTCTGGATACTCGTGACATCCGTCGGCGTCATCGTATCCATCCGGCGCTTTCATCTTCCGAACGTCGGGCTCTCTTCGGACTGGCTGGCACCATGCCCCATACAACAATGTTGGTCTAACCATCACTATATAGAACATACCTTTAAGCGTAGGCGACACATTCTTATCGCACAACACCCCGGACGCGAGCCTCCAGTTCACCCACCCCGTCCAATACGTGTCCGACGTCATCGTCAATCTCCTGGATTATGTACCCAAGATAGTTTAAGCTTCTTGTCTTGGGTATGACTTGTTCCTAGATCTTTACTTCCACCTTCGCCTCATGCATTACATTACTGAACTTGCACTCCAGGTACTCTATTTAGTCCTGCTCAACCTGAAAGCTTTGGATTCTAACGCCTTCATCCAAACTTTCAGCCTATCATTAACTTCACAACGCGTCACATACGTCAATCAATACTTTGTCATCTACTGATATTTGCCAAATACGTAAATAAATTAAAAATACCTATTAATCTATTTAACCTGCTTGAAAGGTTAACACACGCCCCTTATTCAAACGTATTTGATGAAAAGAAAAAAAAATTCAACGTATTGACAGATACACTATTTTGACCCCATCTTCTGAGCAGTAGGTATTGACTTTGACTTTATTATTAATATACTCCAAAGATAAGAATTTATAGTACTGGTTCAATATGTTTGTACGCGCATGTAGCAGAGAAGATAAGTTTAATGATGAAGAGTTTTTATTTCTTTTCAATCACACATATTTAATAGAGAGTAGAATATTATTCTCTACGTATCGCTTTGACTTGATAGGGCATGATGGGCACCGAATACTTACTTAAGTAGAAGCGAACCCGCTGACTCCCGCTATACTCATAATCTTACTGGACTCTTAAATCATGAAATGAATGCATAATGGAAGCTTTTAAAAAAAAACAACATGCTTTTCGTCTTTCTCAAATCGAGTAAAATCTGTAATCATATAAAATCTGTAACATAGTGCATAATGATATATCGGCTTACGGAGCGCTTACTGAAAACCGACATGCTATATACGTGACTGCGTACGCAAAGTCTTCTAACATAAACCAAGATACCATAACATAGACACTGCGACTCGGCGACCTTTCCAGGAAGGAAGTGGGCTCGCAGTCAATTCCGGAACGACTTACGCTGTGTCCTCTGCTCGTTTTATGCTCGCGTGGCGTGAAACGCGACCCCAGAAAGGGGGTCGGTCGGACTATGTGCGAGCATGTAAGCATGAAATACGATAAACGGGATCATGCGAAATAAGGAGTATAGAAAATCATAAGGCTTGCCTGCGAAACATAAATAAATAATCATCATATACATACGCATGTATAACGTGTCCCCGCCCCTACAGTGAGGGACTCGATGAAAACAAAAAATCATCATATATATGTACATATAAGCGTGTCCCCGCCCTACAGTGAGGGACTCGGTGAATGAAGTCATCATATGCCATCACGCGCCATCCCATATCATCATATACATATATATATATATCCCGCCCTCTACGAGTGAGGGACTCGGCGAACGATGGGGTGTGCACGAATACGTGTCCTGGCCCGGGACTCAGTGAAGGACATATTGAGGCTGGCACGAGCAGAGTAGTGAGAAGCCATATGCATATAAATCAACTTTTAAGACTCAATAGATAAGTAAGTAATCACGCTCGAGCATTAAAACGATAATCATATTAAATCCGTTCTAATTGCCATTAGGACTACGTTAAAGAGAATCTTAGGGATCGTAGACATGTATCAAACCAATCCGAACCCGCCCATGAAAGTTACGGGCCTTATTTGCTATAGAATCTTTTACGAACGTATTAAAGCAATCCGAGCCTATTTATGAAAGTTAGGGACATTATACGTTATAGAACACTTTAGGAATAAAACTCTTTGTGCAACATTCATTATCCAGACGTACAAAAGACTCGAGGGCAATAGCTCGACTACATTAAGAGTGCGAATGTCAAGAAGTGAATAAGAATCGTAGAACATGCTCGGATCTTAAGAGGAGAGTTACCCATACGGCTCGTATCGTGTCATACTTACGTCTCGGACGTACGAAAAGAAAGAAAGGATAAGCTTTACATACCTTGTCCGCTTCTAAGCTAATCCGAACCGAAGTCTCGGCCTCTCAAAATCTACAAACAACGTCGTTAGATACTAAACATCGATCCTGAGTACTTGAATTAATCCCAAGCTATCACTTTATTTACGAGGAAATTTGGGCGACGTTTCACATAAATTCGACAACCCGAGAAGAATCAACTCGGCCAAATCATCGCAACAATACCAACGGCATATTAACTGACAACAATTAATTCAAAACGTATACTAACATTAGTAATTCCTTTTTTCTACATAATTCGACGGCATTTCATTTACATTCGAATCAACTTGACGACACGCCACACCTGACATATAATCTTCGAGTTAAGCCAAGGAACTACTTAATGACACACATTAAACAAATTCATGAACTACGCGACAATCCACACGTTAACAACATCATTCTCATAAATACAAGAAACTATATTAAAATCACATTAGCTTCAAAAGCAGGTCCACAACGATTACAAGCTTGACTTGAACCATTTAACCTTCGTTTCATCATAGAATCCTGACAATGACAACCAAAAATGCTAAATAAAATTAGATTTCATTCCATACACGTGACCCCAAAGCGACCACTGACCATTTCTGACACCATAGCATGACTTTATGAATTTCATCCATTTCTACATACTACGACCACGCTAAACCATCCATAACACATGTAAGGAGGATTGAATCTTACACTTTCCCTTGCTTTCATCTCGGCTAGAGTTTGTGCCTTGCGAAAATGAATGCTTTGCTTGCTCCCATAACTTACTCACGTTAATAAGGACGCTTCCAATTGGTTGACAAATGAAAAGAAAACTATTTTTATCAATAACCATGGTGCCATATTCGGCCGGGCAAAGATATCTCCTTTCTCGAGTTTCTAGGTTGAAAATGATGAATAACTCTTGCTTTGTCATCAACCATCTATGTATATATATATAAGTAGCCTCTGCAAATACAAGGTGGACACATGCCCCAACTTATAGCTTAAGACAATTGGCCAAGCCATGTGTGGGACCCTGCGCGCCCCCACATAGCTCCTTTGTGGCCTTTCATGAAATATATTTGCAACTTCTAGCCTAATTTTCAGCAATATTTCCATCAGATAAATTAATAAGAAGCAAGCTTATTGCATTAAACAAATCGGAAAATAGCCTTATCCATACAACATCGCAATTAGCTCGGAATGTCCCAACGTACAAAATACGGGATATAACACTCTAGTCCTGACCAAAATTTATTTAAAAAGGAAGGAGTCCGCGACTTTTGTGGGTTTAAAAAAAAAAAAAGTTGGACCAAAATAGCATAAAAAAATAAAATAAAAAATACATAATTAAGTTTCACGCACGAATGGCAACAAAAGTCGGCCCTCACTCATTCCCGTATGATGCTTTGACTTTGAGAAAAAAAGACCCCATGGCATTAAAGGTCCAATTTAGGTGGTCCCCGAAAAAGCGACGCATTTTCGTGTTTTTTGATCAAAGTCAATATTCTTGGTATATTGAAGTGTAGGAAACAAAGTTTAGGTTGTATTTGGAAATGAAGCGTGAAACTCATTTGGAAAACTCAAAAAAACCTTGATCTAGGTATTTCACTACGAATTTTCTATTACATTGTTAAATATATTATTACCCTAAGCATGTTCATTGCATAATTGTTGCGGATTTCCAAAAGAAAAAACTTTTGCACTTTTTTTTTTTGACCTTTTTGTTGTTGTGTGGCCCTATTTTTAATTTGTTTATTTTTTTAATTAGTTAATTATTTATTATTGTTTTATTTAGTATTTATTAATTGTTTATTTAGTATTTGTTAATTGTTAGATTAGCTATTTCAATTGTTAGACTAGCTAATTATTTATTTAGTTTTACGTTAAGCCAATTATTTATTTGTTAATAATTTGTTAATTGTTTGATTAGTTAATTATTTATTTAGTTTTTGTTAAGCCAATTGTTTATTTGTTAATAATTTATTAATTGTTTGATTAGTTAATTAATTGTTTATTTATTAAATATATGATAATAATTTGTTAATTGTTTGATTAGTTAGTTAATTGTTTATTTATTAAATATATGATAATAATTTGTTAATTGTTTGATTAGTTAGTTAATTGTTATTTTATTAATTGTTTGCTAACTAATTGTTAATTATTTGACTTATTAATTATTAATCTTTATATTTAGGATTGAAAACCCTTAGTTTAAGATTGATAACCGTAGTTTTAGGATTGAAAACCGTAGTTTAGATTGAAACCCCTTAATATAATTTTCGATAAAAAAGATTACATAACTAATACTACTCGTTAATGATTGATTTAAAATGCGTAAAGCAGATGGATCACCACCCTCTTGATCTGGAGCCCTTCGACGAGAGTTACTATATCTTCGGCCGGCCCGAGCATAGGTCGCGGCGTATGCTGGACATCCAGGCTACGACACGAGGCTCGGTCGAAGTACCCGATTGGGGACTCGGCGTGAGAGATCTTGGGCGATCGCCCCACATCCTCGTGTCTAGATATGTCCACGTCGGGCGGTATATACCGATGCGTCGAAGTTGGTCGGGTCTGACACGATAGGTCGCTAGTGACGGCGGCCTTGATTGGAGGTGATCGGAGACGCGCGATTTCATCTCACGCATGGGGTGAGGCTACCGTTACCTTCCGAGGATGTGGAGTTCATTTATGGGCTACGGGTTGATGGACGCCCGTTGTATATTAAGGAGCTCGTGTGCGCCTTACAGATGAGTTGTGGGCTACTCGCTGGTTTCGCGCCACTCGGGATGGTGATATTTCGGGCTAGAGTCGGCTTTTGTTGTCGGCCGCTTTTATGCTCGGCCTTGCCGCCTTATGAACATCTGACGTCCGATTGCAAAGGACATACCTCGGGGCGATGTTGGCCAAACGTGCGCGTCTGTCTGCTTTCATCGTATTCGGGGGCCATCTGTTTCATTTTGAGGGTTCGCGTGTGATGCTTGAGGTATCTTCGGTATATCGACGATCTCGTAGGGTTAGAATGTTATAGTTGAGGCAACGGCTGTGTCTTTGAGCTACGTGTATGGGGATGCCGATGTTCTATGGGCACGAGGGTAAAGGTCCTGCATTTTGCTCGGCTCCCTTCGGGTAATATATTTACGTGTGTGTAATTAAACACAATTTTTTTTTAAAAAACGACACTCCTTAAATATTTTGTTAAATGACTATCAGATATGGGTGTGGACTGGGTTGAGACCTTTTCGGCCACGCCCCCGGCTCACCCTCCCGTACTTTATCTTCTTGTGCCGATACCGTACGCTCGGAGAATGAGTGAAAGCTGGGCGTGCGAACGTGCGAGAGACCGCCTTCTCCCGGGTTGGGGATCGAGGTGAACCGCGTGATGAGCGGACGGTATGTTCATATTTGGATCCACACGGCCCGAGACCACGCCCAGCTACTATTTTAGTCTTCTATTGTAAACTAGTTCAATTCTTTTTATAGGCTTTTATATGGACGCCCAGTATGATCATATTTTTAGGATGAGTTGCGGTGTTTTGTAAGGGGCGGTCGAGACGTATGGATGTCGCGGTGTCCATTGATACATATGGATATCATTGAGTACCATACGCCCGACGTGTTATGGCCGGTTGGGTGTGTACGAGAATATACCCACGGTGCACGATTGAGCGTACGACCACTATGTGAGGGATGAGCGTGCAGGCATCGATGATGCATGTCGGCTTCATATGCAGCAGCTGGTCCAGAGTTGGGATGCGAGGATGACGAGCCTAGTGGTGGTCGGACATGACACTCCGATCCATGTGTACATGGAGTGGTACATGCGGATCGGCCGCGTCATTATTGACAAACCCTCGCCTATCGTCCGCATAGCCTAGGAGGCGTAGCTGCGGGCGGTTTATGAGGCGCTGGTAAGTTTTATTAGTCTCAAACTTAATCCATCGTCTTATGTATTACTTTACAAATTTATTCAATTGTTAATATTTGCAAACATATGCAGGTACAGACCGTTCAGACGATGCGCTATGAGAGCATTGCTCGTACGGAGGCCCCCGAGACAGCGGAGTATGCAACATGGATGATTGAGCTTGCCGAGACTTGTATGCGACAGGCACATGACTTTGAGCGTCTCAGTGAGCGTGTTCCTGGTGCCCTACCTCGGGCAGCAGGTGGTCGTGGTCGCCGTCGCAGGTCGCAGGGTGGCCGAGATGATGAGGCTGCGTGGCCGCAGATCTCACCGAGGTTCTTCACACACCGTCGACTACGCGTATATCCCATCGACTTCTTCTTCCCGATCGTCGACTTCACGTACGCCTCTCGTATCTGTGGGACCTTTTTCGCATTATGTGCCACGCTTCTTCCTTCCACATCCACCAGCTTTGTGATCCACAGGTGAGTGGTCGGTTCGTGATCTGCTGTGGTGGCACATCCGGACTTCGACGACGCCATGTTCGAGGACTTCGTTGTTTGATATGGCACCATCTGCGCCTCCGGCACCATCTCGCATCCCCCCCCGGCCCGGCGGCGGCTCGGGAGCCCTCTCACCAGCATCTCAGGAGGCCGTCGACACACGGGTTTGATTTTTACAATAAAATAAAATAATTTATTAATTAATTGTTTATTTCATGTTTAGTTTAGAATAAATCAAAACTAAATTGTTTATATGTTATTTCAAAGTTCATTCTTCCGTGCTCGCGGACCCATCTCTACTCCCGACTACGGCTCGGGGCTCGCTCGGGAGACCGTAGGAGCCGGCCCCTCGGGAGCCCCTCTCACCGGAGAGTATCTCGGGGAGCCGACACCGCAGAGATTTGATTTTTTACAATAAAATAAAATAATTTATTAATTATTTATTTATTTCATGATTAGTTTAGAATGAATCTAAATTAAATTGTTTATATGTTATTTCAGGTTCATTCTTCTACCCCTGTGGACGGGTCTCCTGATAAGATTGACGAGACTCCTCATGCTTTTGTCCCAGTCCCACCGCCCACTGTCATCTCCTATAGGAAGAATGTTATGAACCGGGGTCCCGGTCGAAAGAAGGGAAGGAAGGTAAGCAAGGATGATCATGCCATAGAGCATGTACAGATTAAGAGGAGGAAGGGGGATGGAGATGATGGTGGGGGTGGTGGGGTTGGCCTTAGGCCTAGCCATACTCTAAAGGCACCTCATGTGAGACCTGAGATTGTGTATTTGTAAATAAAGTGCACATTTTATGTTAATATTATATATATTTTTGGTTATTATTTTCTTAATGATAATTAGTTATCTTAGTCTTTATTGTCGATTAATAATACTTTCGTGCGACGTCTAAATTAATCAAAACCCTATAAAATATGACACTTAAACCTAAGGATAACAAGTTTCCAAACAAAGAAAACTTACTTCGGAGTACTTTAGAACCCCTACAAACGACGATCCGGACGTATTTAAGTGTACTTTCGTAATGAGCCGACATTATTGTACGCAAAAAAAGATATTAAGTTCTATATAAAATATTGATATTCCGGCGTTTTGAAACATGACTAATCTTCAAGCAAAGTACGGAAAAAAAGTTAATTTTAAAAAAATTGCCCAAACAACAAAGGCGGGGGGGGAGTTTTGTTGGCTTCTTTCACGCACGAATTTCGTGCATGAAAGGGCCAAACTATTTTTTTTTTTACAATTTGGTCCTTTCACGCACGAATTTCATGCGTGAAACTTAGTTATGTGTTTTTTTTTTGTGCTATTTTAGTTCAACTTTTTTTTTTTTTAACCTACAAAAGTCGCGGAGGAAGCTCAGGATCATAATGTAAATATCATAGGGACTATCTCTTTTACTCCTCCATCTATCTCAATAAGCATGACACAAATATCTTTTTTAATTTGTCCCAAAAATGATGTCACATTTAACAACTTAACTTTAAAATTCTCATTTTGCCATTAATGAAACGATATATTACGACACAAATATCTAAAGTTTGTTGTAAACCACAAATTTCAAAACTTTTTTTTTAATCTTTATACCAAGTCAACTTGATGCCACGTAAATTTTGACGGAAGGAGATTTTGCTATTTGGCCTACTAGCTGGAAAATCATAGCACTCGAAGCATATAAAGTGTGGCAAAATATGTTACTTCGAAGATAAGAAAATGCCATGGGAAGCTCTGCTCTTTCTGATGATTTTATTTATTGCACTCTACGCTATGAACCTACATTCTCCTGCATTATATATGGACTTTTTTTTTCTTGTACATAAAAAGAAAAAAGAAAAAAAAAGCAATGTGGCAATGTCAGTTTTAAAATACAAACAAAGGAAAGGGCTAAAACAGTAGGGCTAAAACAGCCATTCAGCACAAATGCCTCTTTCTTTATATACTATAGGAAATGGCTCATTTATTCATGATATGTCACCATACTCATTTATCCATCGCCCGTTCATAAAAATGACTCATCCATGCCATATTTCATTAAAATATGTATACCCAGATTATGGTTGTGGGTGGGTAAGGTGTATTCATTTGGTATTTAAAATTACACTGTAACAATTACTGTATACGTAGTATGTATACTTTTGGGGCATACAATTCATTTTTGTGTACCGATCACTATCATATATGACGTGTACGTAGTATGAACTTTTGGGGCATGCTCTTCATTTTGTGTACCGATCACTATCATATATGACGTGTGAATTGTATATCCCGAAATTATACACTGTACATATAATAATGGGCACACTGCCTAAATATCCCTTCTTTAAGAATTAGCATTTTTGAGGAACTCCTTTTTGCTTTAAAAAGAAGAAAAAAAAGAACGTATCTTTAATCCTTGTTATTATATACACTTGCCTCGTTAATTAGGTCAAATTGCAACATTTTCTAATACCAACTTAGTAATATGAACTAATGACAACGCTTTAATTTGGTACACGGAGTTGGCTGGACTTTTGATGCAAGTCTATGTAGATAAATAGCCATTTAATTTTCTTAATAAAATTGTTTTTTTTTTTAATTTTATTTTATAGTCCTTAGTGTACGAAAAGAATTACTTTTAACTAGCTTAATTATTTGAGAATTTTGAGATTGAGATCAAGGGACAAATAGTCAGCATTATTTAACTAATTAATAATGGAATTAACGTGACAATTTTCATACATATAGTATGAATCTTCCCATGTGATGAGATTGAAATACCAATAGTTGGCAATTGGATCTAAAATCAGATCAACTTGACTATGCCTGCACCTTCATGTGCCTAATCAAATTTATAATTTAAGCTTTTATGGAAAAATAATATAAGTAAATAGACAACTCAGAAATCTTGTCAATATTTCCTTAAAAAAATTGTCAATACTCAGTAGATAACAAAATCCTGAAATAAGATGATATTCCAGGACAATCTTCCCACTTTTTATGGAAAGTTTTCAATTGGTTTGTAAACTTATTTTTGGTTTTATCCTTCTAGAAAGAAAATTTACAATATAGTTGTTTTTCTTGCTTAAATCTTGCTGTTAAAGTCCTCTCATTTCTTTTATAGTGTTGTCCAACTTTTTAAAGTGGATTATTGAAAGCGAAAAAGACAAGAATGCTTCATACGTTGGGAACATGGGTTATATCCACTACAATTGATTAGTCAAGTATTGAAAAAGATAAGAGTTGATGTACCTTTTTGAGGAAAATATTTGTCATTTTTTTCTTGTTATTATTTGGTTCAACTTAAAGAAACATTAACAAATTTGTCGCTTTTTCCATTTTGGAGGAGTTAAACTAAGATTACACGAATTCCATGTTTGTAAAGAATCAATATATATATTTGATTTATAAACCACGTATATATGTCAACTAGACCAAAATAATCAGCTTATTTTGTTGAAATTCAATGTCCAATGCACCTTCTAGTATAATATTTTTTTAAAAAAAATTTCTCAAATTTGGGCAAAATATTTTCTTATTTTTTGTAAGGATTTGAATACAAGTATTTTGGGGACGAACCATAATACTACGAGGTATCTAGTATTATAGTTACTCTACATTTTTTTTTTTTTTTTTGGGTTACACTAGTAGTATAGTTCCAATACAATAATACTGCCAGTCATCTAAGTTGACATGGTCAAAATGAGAGGGCCAAATACGAGGCGACATTAGGCCAAAAAGCATGGGATATGACCATATGTTGGTTGGCCATGTTAGATTAAATCATTTAATGCAAGAACACATTATTCATTTAATTCGTCCTAAACTGTTAACATTTGTATTTTCTTTTTCATTCACATTTAATACTTGCATGCCTCAAATTATTTATCGTGATTTCTAATAATATCTATCTCAAATGATTTGTCATTTTAGAAGTTCAAGACAAAATTAATTATATTTTCTTAGTTTATTCTTAGAAGTAATTGTTCTTGAAGACTACAAACACCTCAAGATGACACATAAATAGAGTAAATATTCAATGGGTTAGAGATTATATCGTAAGACATAAATAAGTGTAAAATAATCAAAAATCCATTCTAATTAATATTTTCTTAAGAAGCGTGTAAAAAATAAACGCAACAAATAATTTGAGACGGAATAAGTAGTTGAAAGGGTTATGGTTAATAAAGGTTTGACGTGTTAAAAAACTAAAAAGTTTTCTGCAAAATAGGGTGTGTAAAAGGATTTTTTTTTTTTTTTTGGTAATAAAGAATATATATTCATTAGTAAAAGGATCTGCTGAGTAAACTATGTAATATGTATAACCCCTTCTTAATGTGTATATATGTTCACTTAACTGTAGGATGAAAATCATTATACTTTATATTCCCTCTAATTTTGTCTAAAAAAAGCAAACTCTCCCTCTTACTTTGAATAATAGACAGTCTCCCCTTATGTTTCTCTCTCTCTCTCTTTTTTTTTTTTAACATCACAATAATTTTTCTCTTTTTAAACCTATATTAGCATGCATTTATCTACGGAACAAATCAAATTTTATTTCTGAAGTAAAAAAAAAAGTGAAGAATAATAAATTAAATATACTTATTAGTTAACAAGATTGAACAATGAAAGAGCGAACGAATAGAAACTTTTAGAAAAAAAAATTAAATTAGAACAAAAACAGTAACTGGACCTATTATTGATAGCCTAAATTCATCCAATTAGATTGCCATGTGATATTATTAGAAACCTATTAATCGCAATTAACAGCTAGGTGTGTTGACCCCAAGTGCAAAATACTTCAGCCTAACATAGGAGAAAAACAAAAACAATAAAATAAGACAAGAATAGAAAATGAACAGCTATATATTGGCAACTTTTGCCCTAAGAAAATGAACCATCTTTTAGTCAAAAACATGATCATATTTTGTCTTCGTCGTGACTCAGTCATGTCATGGCTAAGCATGAATTAATATATTGAGATTAGTTTTACTATACTGTGATGGGATATAAAGTCATTAATTAGTCAAATTTGCAAGGTTTGATTTGTTGGACAGATTCTAGATCCATTTTATTACCTAACTAGTACGGAGGATAATCCCAATATTCATCTAGTACATAGTGATTGCTTATGTGGTGTAGGGCGATCCAAACATAATTATTACTCCATTTTGTTCTAGTTTAAATCTAGAGATTCTGGCATAGACAAACCAACCATAGCAGTTCTTGACATCAAATTACCTGCGGATTAAGTAACGGGTCATTTGCACTTGTGTCCCTGTTTTGTGCAGGTCTTTAATTTTGTCCCTCAAGCCAAACAAAATTTTCACAGGTTTATTTTTTCTCATCATAATATCCCATACGTTATCTTTTCCAAAGAACTTATCTTTCCGCGTATGATTCGATTTCGAAAAAAAAATTAAAAATCAAACCTATTTGAAGGGCAAACTTATAGACCAGCCCATTTGAACGACAAAGTGTGCTATTTCTTCTCAAGTAACAACAATAGCCAAAAAAATTGGCATCGATCAGTCAACTCTTCCAAGACTGACAGAAAAACCGAAGTGAACATTCTGATCTGGATTTCACTCCATAACCTATATGGTTCTCAAGGTAGTTTTCTCAAAACTGAAAAAAATGGGAAGTAACCGGAAAATGTCATTTTCGACACATTTTATATCCAAGATCGATTCTACCTTCTCCCTGTATACACGAGCGCATGCGCGCACAGAGAGAGAGAGAGAGAGAGAGAGAGAGTGTGTGTATATATATATATACACGTGATATACATGGAATATACACTTATATTCATGAGTATATACATGAATAATTGTCTTCAACCTCAGCCTCAAATTGTCTCCAAATGCCTCCAAAATTGACATTCGAGCTCGTTAAAATGTTTCTAATAAAATGTGATGTCACCTAAGCAAAACAAATCACAAATACAAGGTCAAAAAATTCGAACCAAGCTTCAATATTTTTCCTTATTCAAGTTTCTTCTTTCCAAATACATTCTTCTTGCATATTTGGTCGTTGGGATGCAATTTGTGTGGAAAGGAAATTCCTTCATTGTTCTAATGAGGTTGTTAGATTGAAATGTGCCACTAGAACTTAAATCCAAATTTGACGGCGTTGATTAACAAATGGGATTGAAAGTTTGAGCTATTAAAAAAAAGGAGAAAATAACTCAATTGATGAGTTTTAAGTAGTGAATCTAGTATTGCAAATGACAAAGCATGAATTTGTATAGTTGGCTATAACTTATCAATTTTTTTAACCTAAATTGTGAAACAAGGCCAATAAAAAGAAGTGCTATTTCTTGCCATTTAGTGGGTCAGCTGGTAGCCTGGTACTTATATACCAATTTCTCTCAAATCTATTGATTGATCGATCTTAGTCATTCCATATGAGGCCTCACCTCAGATAGGAATTTCAGCTGCTAGCGCAGCGGTAAGAAATAGTCACTCAGTGGATCGGTGGATCAGTGGATTCCGTCGACTTGGAGACTCGGGACGAAGTTATATCAAATCGCATAATTCTATCACGCTTAAGTAATAAATTAAGGAAAGTATATAAGTGTTGAAAAGTGAGTGATCTTCGACCTCAAAACTAAAATTTACGAACGTCGATAATTTTTCCAAAAAAAATATAAAAATATATCAAATCGCATGAGTTATTCTATCACGCCACTTAAGTAATAAATTAAGGTAAATATAGTCCTAAAATTAATTAACTATTTTTCAAAGTTTTCGTGTAATTCGTCCTTTTTTCCGAATTAATTTTGCCTCTTTAAATAAGGATATGGAATACTTGCTAAGTCCAAGTTCAAATTTTGAAATGACAATTTCTATTTCATCAACCTCTCTCCACCTACTATTTTTTCCCTTTTCTGTTAAAGTCACTGTTAAAGTCAACTCTATATTTTTTTTCAATTGAATTACCCTTTCAAATTTTTAAGTTCGCTTTTTTAGATAAACTAAATTAAAGTCAAGTACTGTTAAAGTCAACTAGATTCGAAACTCTTATTTCCTTGACATTCTTGACTAAATTATATTGGTCCATCTGCAAGTATGCATTATTAATTTAAATAAAAAGAAAATACCTGTCATTTTCCTTGAAAAAAAAAGGTTTGCCAATTCTAACTCATAGATCAAATTTCAACCACACAATTCTTTGGAGCTATATTTCCTGAAAAGGAGATGAAAAGAAAAAGAAATTGAAATTATTACAAGAAGAAAAATATATCTACTTCGCTTCTTCAAAAATACGATTGTGGGTGGCTTTTCTGTCTGAGTAAAGTACGTATATATACATATTAAGGAGAAATATTTACGAAACGTGACGATAGTTTTCTATTTACAAAACAAAACATTACAAATCCTATACAAAACATTACAAATCCTATACAAAACATACTTTTTTTAAAAAAAAAAAATTATTTTATTTTTATTTTTTTTAAATTATTTTTTTCGCTCAAGTATGAAATATATACATCTCGAAATTTAAAAAGTTCACTTAAAATTTAATTGTATTTAAATGTATATATACCTCAAAGCTTAAAAATCATTCAAAATTGTGTGTATGAAACAACAACACGCCCAAGAAAATCCCATAATGTGGGGTGAGGAGAGGGCAGACCCAACCCCCACCTTGAAAGGTAGGGCGCCGTATTTCCGAGCACTCGGCTAAGAGAGAAAACAAGACATAAAAAGTCCCAGTAAGGAATGACGCATATCAAAAACAATATTTAAAACGAGGAATAACAAAATGCGAAAACATGATAGAATCCCGAAAAGAAATGAGCATTAGGCTAACATGATAAATAAGATAATCAAAGTACAAGACCCAACAAATATAAGCAAATCAAAATGGCAATAAACGAACGAGCAAAACTACAACTACTAGCGAAAGGATAAGCAACCTAGCCTTCTATCCTAATCCGAGTCCTCCACAACTTCCTATCTAAGGTCATGTTCTCGTAGTTCGAAATCGTGTCATGTCCCGTCTAATCACCCTCCTCAATACTTCTTCGCCCTCCTTTACCTCTCCCCCGAAACCGTCCATAGCCAACCTCTCATACCTCCGCACTGGAGCATCTGTGTCTCTCCTCTTCACATGTCCAAACCATCTCAGTCTCGCTTCCCGCATCTTGTCCTCCACCAATTTCACTCTCAACTTGTCCTGGATATCTTCATTCCTAAATCTATCCCTCCTAGTGTGCCCACACATCTATCGCAGCTTTCGCATTTTCACGACTTTCATCTTCTGAACGTGAGAGTTCTTGACTGGCCAACACTCTGCCCCATACAATAAAATCGGTCTAACCACCACTTTGTAGAACTTTCCTTTAAGTTTTGGTGGCACTTTCTTATCACACAGCACTCCGGAAGCGAGCCTCCATTTCATCCACCTCGCACCAATACGATGTGAAACATCTCGTGAATCCCCCCTCCCCTT
>NC_081353.1:23634579-23644056 GCF_029784015.1 Lycium ferocissimum | reverse complement strand
ATTATTGACCAAACCTGTTGAATTTTGGGGAGGGGTTGGGGGGGTTAAAACATTATGGGTCAATATAGAAGGGGATTTAGTGTTAAGACTAATTAATTTTGCAGCCTTTGGCTTAAACATGAAATACCTTGCTATCAGTTGTTAGTTAAATGAGAATTGAATCCTTACCTTTCTCATAGGATCTTCAGAAGTAATTTCTTGGCTTCAATGGTGATGAAAAACGTTGATTTTAAATGATCAATTTTTTCAGTATTAGATTCATCGTCCTTCATAAATGTATACTTGAGTATCACTGTAAATACTTGAGTATCACTGTAACTTTGCTAAGTTTGGATTTTGACTCTCGTAGCTAGGTACGATGGGTTCTTCTTTTTGGTGTTTTATCATTACTAGTTTTTGAACCCGCGCGATCTGCGGAGCAATAAATTACAACAGTAGTTATATCTTATTTATAATATCAATATGAAAGTATGACCATTCTACCATATGTACTTAATTCTTTTTTTTTTAGGATTCTTTATACTTGATGTAGACATACTTACCTCGTCTTAAGGCTGTGATGTTTATGCTTGAACGAATAAATATTGTAATAAACATTTTGAAATGCTTTAAATTTGGAAATCATTTTTTTATATTCCTATTGATGCGTCAAGATCTTGCATAAATGCTAAAGTACGATTGGAACACTCGTCTTAATATCTAAAAAAAAAAAAAAAAAAAAACTTTAGGTTTTATCTTGAAACTAATACCTATGTTCAATTTAGATTTCAAAATTTTATTTACTACCTGCTGATTATTAGATATTTTACCCCGAGAGACGATATATGTCCCCTGGAATATTTCTAAAATCACGTGTTATCGAGTGGTAAATAAAACATGATAGGGAGAATAAAGACTTCAAAATTGCCATAACCAAGACCAAGATAAAGAGAAGAAACAAATAGAAAATGAAGCAGTAATCAGTATGAAGAGTAAAGAAAACTCACAGAAATGCCATTGGCAATAGTTTCAAAATCAGTAATTGAATCTATGAATATCTTCCCAGCCACACCTACCAAAGTTCACAAAGTATATTTAGAAAAAGAAGTTTGAGTCCTGATTTTGCATACACTCAGCTAGCCAAGTATCTTCCTTTTTTTTAATATGAGAAATCGCAATGAGCAGTTGTAAGGACTGGAATCTATTAGTAAATGGATAGATAATAGTTTTGAAACTAGATATAACAAATGGATAAATATTATTGTTATGAGTTAGGAGCAAAATATGGAAGTTGCTTGCACTCTTATCTTTGGTGTCTGGTAAAACTGCTCTACGGAATGAGCCAAAAAACCGTTTAAAAAATAAAATAAAAATCAGGATCCAAAAACTGACCTTGTAGTTGCTATAAAAAAGGAGTGAAAAAAAACGTGATTTGCTTGATGGAATGTATTTTCTGTAAAACAGTTTTTAGATGAGCTATTAAAGAAGATAAATATATTTCAAGTTTCAAAGAGCGTTTGAAACAGGTCCGAATTGGGTGAATTAATTTGGTTAAACATAGAATTACTCCCTCCCTCCGTCCCAAAAAGATTGCTTTTCGATTTCTAGACACAAAGCTTTGCGAAGATTTCTAAATGCGGTCCAAAACAAGCCTTAGATATTCGCGCTACAGAATCATCTCATAAAGCTAAATTGCTTTCTAAATGTAGGACAATATTTTTGATAATTTAAAATAGAAAAGGAGACAATCTTTTTATTGCATGATATTATTTTGTAAATAAACTATATTCTACAGAACAAACGGTACGCACTTGATGATCACGAGAAGGTAACATATTCAACTAACTGATTTGGTCTCTGTTTAAGAATCCACAGCTTTGGCATGATAAAGAGCTACTCTACACATTGGAAATTAGTTTGATAACCACTATTAGCTAGATTTAGGAACAACATTAGAAAGGAGAGTCGGAATATCTCCTGTGGCGAAGCCAGAAATTTCCGTACTAAAAAGTAAATGAGTTTTAATTTATATACACGATAATATAATTTTAGTAAATTTTTACATATAAGTACTATTGGGTTTAGATGAACCCGGTACCTCAAAACTCCATTGGCCCCTCCTGATGGATGATCATGGTTCGATCAAAAGCCAAGCACGCTACTTCTGCCCACTCTATAGGTGGTCATATTTTGAAAGGCCTAATTTTGATATTTGAAGCGTTGCCTTCAACCTTATCAGGAAAAGCTAAATGACAAATATGTTGCGTTAGCGTTGTTTCGTTGTTGTAGAAAATCACAACTTGTTTCAGGGCTTCGAAGAAAACTGGCCATCTATGTGTTACCTCATAACCAAGGAACAGAACATGGAACAACTCGGTGCATTTATGGATAGGCCAAAAACTTTCTTCGAACTCTTCGTTGGATATTGGAGTAAACAAAAGGTGTACGCAGTTTTCTACGTTTTCCTCTAACGATGCAATAGTCGGTGAGACGAATATAGAATAATTGTGATGGTGAAGATAGTGCATCTTCGAGCTTTCATTGCTAGGAAGTTGGTATGGATTGTTGGATTTGTAGTTTGTAGAACGATGAATGTAACTATTGTTATTGTTGTCTGATTTTATTACGCTTGGCACAATTCTATGTATACGTGGAGTAGGATTCTCGTTAACTGACTTTTAATAGGATAACAACTTTTAACGGGATAACATAATTATAGGTATGCTAGGTGGTCTTTAGTTCATGTTGCTACTTATACTTATTTACTTCATTGAACTGTTTTCCTTTTGTTCTTTCCGTGGACGTAACATATAGTGTCATCATAATCCTAATGAGATTGGTTATTTATTTGTAAAGATATTCCTGGAATAGTGTGTTTGATATGAAAGGAAAATATTTCTTTGAAAAATAAGTGATGTTTTAACTTATTTTTTTGTATTTGGTAAGTAGACAGAAATATTATGCTCAAACGATTTGTATATAATGTCATACCCCAACCTAGGTGAAGCATGGCGCCACCCGGTGCCTTGCTAGGCCCGAGCGAACCAAGCTGAAACTCGTACAATCTATGTCCCGAAGGACAAACTAGGCCAAGGAGGCTGATCTATCAGCACAATATCATAACTTAGGCCGGCAAGGCCATACACTGGAATATTTGTAAATGATAGCCAACTCGACTGACGCGGGATCATCCCCGCGTATATACATAACCGAACAACAACAAGGCCCACATAAGTCTCTGCAAGCAAAGAAAACCCAAAACAGACTATATATACAAGGGCCGACAAGGCCTCTACACATACATACTATTCTGACAAAATAAGTCTACAAGCCTCTACTGAAAGATAACCGTTCTTTGGCCGGGACAGGGCCCCGACCTGCCCATCATCTGTATAAACACAAAACACTGGACTGGGTAACTCTGAAAGACATGGAGCTTACCACTCTAGCTAGTACTCGGCAATCTACTGAGGTGGTCTCTCCAAATTTGCCTATCCGAACCTCGCGGGCATGAACACAATGTTCCCAGGCAAAGGGACGTCAGTACGAAATAATGTATCAAGTATGTAAGGCGACTGAAACTAATACTGAACTAAAATATAAGATAAATGAACATAAACTGAAGAGTCAATAAAGAATCCAGCTGTACTTACCTGCCTCTGACATCTATTAACTAATAATACAACATCAGACTACTTAGCCTCGTATAAGGCTTCTAGACATGCATGATTAGCCCCAAAGGCATCTGTATGGCTAATAGCCCCGAAGCAAGCATATTACAGCCCCGAAGGGGATAATATCATAGCCCCGAAGGCAAGAATATCATAGTCCCGAAGGCAAGAATATCATAGTCCCAAAGGCAAGTGTATACTTCTATAGACCCTACAATCTCACTTCTATCTACTAGTCTTCTATATACTAGCTAGATGAGCAACAATGCTAACTGACAGTGAACTCCCGACGAGGGAAGTTACTATACGAATATCATGAAACGACATAGACATGGAATCTCTGTGAGTGGCACTTTTTTGTGAACTTGGTCGGGACTCGTTCGATAAGGAATCATGCCAAACAAAGAAAGAAGGGTAGCCTTTACATACCTCGATCTCCTTGTATCCTTACTTTCAAAGAAGCCCACGATACAACTCAATCTACATCAATACAATAAGGTTCATGATTAATGCCAAGAAGGAACTAAGTTCGTAGCTCTAAGCTAGTAGCTTGTCTAAATAAATTTAGGCAGCATCTCCCCTATGACTTTGACTTCCTCCACTCCACACATCATCAACAACAACCAGAGCAACACAACAAGAACAATATCAAAAACAAGATACAATATATCATTAACAATTCATCAACATATCACGACGAGCGACAAGCTCGTATTGGAACCCATACAACCCTTGTCACCCCTTATGAATTTCTTACTTTAACTCCAAAATATCTATAACATGATGACAAGTATATTTATCCAATTTTCCAGCCTTATCTCACAAAATAACAAGAAAACAAATCCATAAAGTTCAGCAACCTTAAACTGATTTTTCACATTACTAAAACACGTTTCTGGCTTCTAGTCGATATTCAACATGTTCTTCACCCATCTAACCTTCCGTAGTACTAAACTAACTCTTATAATTGAGAGGGGCATAAATATTACCTTACATCACACGAGTGAACCCTATCTTGGGCTTACTTCACCTGAAGAAACCTCCAACTCAAGCAACAACACAACGAGTGACAAGCTCGCTTACGATTAACAAAACTATAGCTTTAAACCCTTTCTTACTCCCAAACTTGTTGAAAATAGCAACCACAACATACTCAGTTTATTCCATGAATTTCAGCCACAAAATACCATAAGGGGATCTTCAAAACAGTTCAACAAACAACGATAACAAAACTACAATTTTTGACTTTTATTTCACGAGTTTTTTACCGTACAAGCTAGCTATGACTTCTACAAGCTCAAATAGATGAAGGAGAAGCATATTCTTACCTCAAACAATAAATCCATTCCAATCTGAGGTTACTTCATTGCAAGGAAACCTCCAAATCTACCACAAGAAGAGAAATTGTGTTCTACAAGCACCACGGGCTTCTCAGTGTAAGATTTACGTAATCTATCCTTGAATTTTCTCAAATACCTATGAGAGATGAGAAATCTTACCTGAACCAGATACATTTAGTCGTGATACACCTTACTTCCACTTGAAGGAATCTTCAATACAAGAAGAGGGGAGAATTATAATAGTAGATGGTTATGCGTAGGGATGGCAAAATTAACTCACAAAATCATGATCCGCCCAACCAGCTTAGGTCTTAATGACCTGCTGATTTTGTTAACTCAACTCATTTTGACCACTCAATTCCGACCGTCTAAAAATTGGACTGATATGCAACCCAATTGGCCTATGAGAAACTGTCTAAATAATTTTAAGACATTTTTTTATTTGATACTAGAAAACAAAGAATTCAAAACTTAGTGAGAGTTGGACGAGTTAGGTTATGATTCGATTTTTAGTCCATTTCAACCCAACACATTTCAATCCAAGTAACTTTTGGACGGGTTATTGGCCAGCCAATTTATTAATTCAACCCAATTTGATCCGTCAAAATTCAAGTCAATCGGCCCATTTAACACCCCTATTTATGTGCAAAAAGAACTTTTAACGAGGAAGACAATGGCATAACAAGCTATATTTGAAAAGACTAAGTTTTGTTAGGTTTTAGCATAGGTAATAAGTAACTTTGGCCATCAAAATTTAGACAAATGGAAAAAAAAAAAAATCATCCAACATACTTTTGCACATGCTCGAATTTGAGTACTAATTTCTCATAGTTTTCACTCAATTTATTGACTGCTCGATCATACCCTTAAATTCACCCACTTTATTGATCACTCAGGCATACCCCTAAATGCAACAAAAGCTCAAGTGTAAGTTCTTTCCTATGGGCTGTGTATGAGAAACTTGAAAATAAGACAATGTTTGAGAAGTGATATATTGAGAGAAAAGGCCATAACTAAATACAATTTCTGCCATCAAGAAATTCATAGATGAAGATTTGGTAGGTTTTCCTGCCTTATGTTTCTTCTTAGAGAAGCAAAGTTGAAGCCAAATAAAGAAACCATATCATCACCTACGTGTTTTAGTTTCAAAAACATAGTTGATCTCAAACCCGGATAAAGAACGAGGATTCCAATAAGTTGATAATCAATAAAAATAGTTTAATTTTGATGAATACTTCATACTGAATGACATGATTATAGCGAAACGGATACAGAGAATATAACTGATTCCAACTAACTTGGATTATAGTAGAGTTGATTGACTAAATCAAAAAGCAATTTGATATTCAGAAGAGAAAATAGATCAAAAGTGTTAAAGTCCAGAGATAATGATCATCAATGATCAATAAAAGCAGTTTATGGGATTCTGAAATTTCTATTTGATTCAAAAATTAACCTAAATCAAAATTTGACAGTTTCTTTAGATATAGGCCATATTTGCAACTTCTACAAAGGTCAACAATACAATGATGTAGTTAAATAAGAAGTTTTTGCATGGATTTTCCCTTCAAACGCACTGATCTTTAATTTTTACATGTGGGCTTTAATTTTTGTCCCTGCTGATCATTTAATGAAATTATCACAACATGCTTCGCTCAGCATAAGCAGGGCCGGCCCGAGGGTAATACAGCCCAAGCAGCTGCTTTAGGCCCCATCATTAAGGGGGGACCCAAAATTTTCTTGTACGTAGTACATATTATTTAAAAATATAATTTTCATAAAGATTGGAAAGTGAAAGTATTTTTGGGAATCTTTCTCATAACATTACGTGTAAATTGGCTTTTTTTCTTCATTTATGCACAATCATCATTATCATGGGGCCCATATTATTTTTACCCTTTATTATTGTTCTGTCTCAACTTGTACTTCAATTTTACTTTTATATTTCACTTTTTTCTTTCTCCATTTTCCAATTCTCCGGATTTCAAGTCTTGCTTTTCATTGAAAAAAAAAAATGTGTCAATTGCCAATTCTTTTATTTTTATTCTCAAATTCAAGGTTTGCATCAAGAATACTCAAGCAGTGAAAATAATATTCAAGTTTTATATTTACCGAGCCAGGTTTGATTGTTCTATATTTTTTTAATTTGCATTTAGAATTTGTTATTTTTTATATTGTTTCTCCATAGTATGTATTATCCTTTTAGTATATTTTAAAGTTTAAATATGCCATCTAGAAAGTATCAATTTGGATATTTAAAACTTCAAAAAAAAGAGAGAAAGATTGAACTCGAATAAAATCTCAAAATGAAACCCTTGATAAATTTTAATAAACAATAAAAATACTACAATCGAAAAATATGGGAGAACTTACTGTAGATAAGCAAATTGGTGAAATAGTTAAGTTAGACGATTAAAAAAAAAAAAAGAAGAAGTTGGTGGGAAAACGATAGGTATCTTCAAGAAAATCAATGGATTAGCTATATTATCAATTGAAAACGAATTATTGGAAGAAATCGATTATAAACAAATTATTGTAATAATTTTGCATCTCAAAAACCTAGAAAAATTAATTTCAAATAAAGTTATACTATATGAATTTTTTCTCTTACCAAAAAACTTAAGGCCTCTTGTTGAAGTTTCGCTTTAGGCCACATCTATCATTGAGCTGCCCCTAAGCATAAGTTCTGTAACATTTATCTCCGGAAACTGAACTTTTGCCTCGCTCGGCATAAGTTGTATAGGAATTGAGTTATGCGGCATAAGTTACGTAGTATTTTTTAGATTTTGTTAAGCGTTGAAAGTTTTATCATATCCGGCATATCTTGTGGGATATTATGACACGTAAGTCGAGTGAAATCTAAACTTATGCTGAACGAAATATAAACTTATGCCTGGCGAAGCTGAAGGGCGAAAATTAAAGACCACAAATTTGAGGGGAAAAAGTTAAAGACCACCCCAAAACAGGGCATTTGTGCGAATGACCCGTTAAATAAGTCCCCAAAAAATTCATAATCCCAATACTAAGTAGATCAATTAACAAAAATAGCCCAAAACTGGAAAAGAAGAAAAAACCTAAACATGAAATCACCTACCCCCGAAAGGAGCACGACGACTGATCGGGCCAAACATAAACTGGCTCTTAATATAGTCACTCTCATATTTTAGAACTCGTAAATTATGTCTTAAATTAATTAATTAATTAATTAATTAAGCTTTTTGAACTAAATAAAAGTAATATTGTAAATGGACTAATTATAAAATAATAACGCGCAAATGGTTATAAATTAGCAATTTAAACACTTATGTAATTTAGACAATTCTTTTTGAAATGATTCATGACTTTCAAATATTAAATACATTTTGTATTTTAGAAAAGATATTATATAATTAATTTATATAGACAATCTAATACTTAAATTATATAAAAAATCTACATAATGTAATTAGAGTATCTTGCCAAATGAAATGGAAAAATAATATTAAATATAGTAAGAAAATATTTTTAAATTTTATAACAATAATGAATAAAGATTTTTAACTTTGTTTAAAATTCAAGAAGCCTATTAAATTAACATAATATGCGGAGAACCAAAATTAAAATTGAATGTCAATGTATTACACTTACCAAAATTATAGTATACTTGGAGGGTAACCGACTTTTAAGAGGGTAACATCTTTAAATGGGATAATAACACAATTATAGGTATACTAGGAGGTCGGTGACCTAAGAAGATTAGTATATATTTGTTCTATATAAGGCGGTTATTTAGTGCACAATCATACTTCAAGTGTTCTATTTATATCCCAAGTGAGGGAAGGAGGAGAGAAAGAGTTCTAGTATCATAAAAGTTAATTTCCTCCTAGGAACGTCTGCGAATTTGATCAATTACTCTTCGTGCTTATATGATGATGATGATGCAAGCCGTTTGGGCTCAGTTAGGTCTAGCCATTGCAACTATCATGTTCACCTGGACCATGTACCATAAGTACTTCCCTCACGAACTTCGTGGTTATATTAGGAGGTATACGAATAAACTCGTGAGCTACTTCTGCCCTTATATGCATATTGGATTTCATGAATATGAGACTGATGGTTGGTTCGAGCGTAGTAAAGCTTATGTAGCCATCGAAAGGTACCTAAGCAAGAACTCGTCCACACAATCTAAGCGTCTCAAAGCCAATGTTGTCAAAGATGGCCAATCTCTTGTCCTAACGATGGATGATCACGAAGTAACCGATGTGTATAAAGGCGAGAAGGTTTGGTGGATATCTAGCCAACAATTAGGCAACAGAAAGATAATTTCTTTGTACCCGAGGGAGGATGAGAAGAGGTATTTCAAGCTCAAGTTTCACAGAAAGAACCACGAGCTTATCACCAGTTCATACTTGAAATATGTGTTGGATGAAGGGAAGGCGATTTCCATAAGAGAAAGACAGAGAAAGTTGTACACAAACAATAAGGGAGGTGGTGGTTATGGTTACAGG
>NC_081353.1:23619952-23631979 GCF_029784015.1 Lycium ferocissimum | reverse complement strand
TTAAGGTAAAGTTTGAAAGTCTGTCTGATAAGGTAAAATTTGTAGTCAAACCGCTCGCGATTTTTTTTTTTTAAAAAAATTTTGACCGGAGTGGGGGAGTTCGAACTCCTAACCCGTAAATTTTATGTGAATGACAAAATTAAAGACCAACAATTCGAGGAACAAAAATTAAAGACCACTCCCGCTTTATCATGGCAATCAAAACTGCCCAAAAAAGAATGTCTACTTAACCTTTATTTTTTATTTTTAAAAAAGAGTGTCCAACTACCAAATTCAAATAATTAACCTTATTTTTCAAGATTTTCCCTTACTAAGTGTTGTTGACACCCAATTTTGTCCCTCCTTTATTCCAATTTATTTCATGGGGCTTTTAAATTAATTAAATCTAAATATTTTATTTTCACTATTATTTCTATTACTATCAATATCATTTACTTTCATTTTCATTATTCTACTACCAATATTAATAGTATTACTTTATCACAAATTTCAAAAGGGTTCGTTGTCACTTTATTTTCGTTAAATTAATTATCCTTTATCAAGTCCTTTATTTTCTACACATTAATCATAATTTATCATAGTATATATTGGATTAGTTAGTGAATTAGAAGCCCAAGATAATTAATATGGAAGAGGGATTTCAGCCAATAAAACAGGCCCAATTTATCATCATACACAGCCCATTTTTTCGGCCAAGGCTTAGCCCAAACGAAGCCTCAGACCAGCCCATACCCGCCATTTACCCGACCCGGTCCACTTACCCTTAATTTCATTAGGTTTCCTTTACTCGCTTTTCAGCCGCGCCTTCTCTCTTCTTTCTCTCCCCTCTTTCTCCTTCACTTCGTCATCTTCCCCTTTCCATTTTTTAACCACTGCTCCGCCCCTTTTCAACCATGGCAGAGTCAAACCACCCCATTTTCATGTAATACCTTCTTCCTCCTTGTCATCTTCTCTCCCTCCCTCTCTCCTTCAACCAAAAAATGAAAATCACCGTGAATCCTTTTTGTTCTCGACGTACCATTTGGCTTTTCACGTGGACGAGCTTTCAATGGGCTTTGTCTCTTTCTTCTTTTGTTTCTGACCGATTCACGAACGGTCTGATTGGAAAAGGGTTCAAATTAAATCCCGCCCAAACAAGAGGAGATTTTGAATCCGAGAAACCCTAGCCTTTTTACCTATAAATACATATCTAAGTGTTCAAGGAGGGATTCTCTCTAATCCGAAAATACACTTATCATTTTCCAAAATACTTTCCTTTGTTTTGGGTGAACTTTAGCCGTGATAAGTTTCTTACTTTATCTCTGTTGGCTTCGAGCTATAGCAGAGGTTTTTCATTATCATTCGTTACGAGAATAGATTCGTGACCTAAATTCCCAGTTCACTGTACGTGAAAAAGGTAATCTTTCTTCCTTTAAGTTATTTTGTGTTGTTTAGTTCATCATTTGTTGTCTTTCGTCTGTGCTTAGCTTAAGTTTTGTGTCATTAATTTGTTTCTGTTATTATTAGTGGTAGTTTAGTATATCTATTTAGGTTTTACTTGTTAGTCAACAGGGTATGTGCTAATGTAGTGGTTTGTATGCCCTGTTGGTTGATTGTTCAGTTGCGTTTAAATGTTATTTTTAAAGTCAAGCATGATTAATAGTAACCGTATTCAAACTTTGCCGTCCGTGAGTAGATTCCTATAATACCTCCTATAATGTTATTTATTAATGTAATATTATTAATGACATAGTAACATGGGTTAGATTATATATTAAACAACATTTAGTTTCTTATTGTGATAAACATGACCACTTGTGGTTGAGATATATGATTTTTGGTTTTATTTCTACCTTAAGAAGGGCCAAACTCGTAATTTGCTTTCCTTTCTTTCCATTTTTAGTTATGTAAGTGTTTGTTTGTTGTTGTTGTTTATGTATTATGTTAATTTTGTGATTAGTTTAGAGTTATAACTGTCTAAATTAGTTAATTATGTGATTAGTTTAAGCTCGTAGTTGTTAGTTTACGTTGAGTTAGTAGCTAGCTAAGATTTGTAGCTTGTTAATCATGTCTTAGTTAATCGTTTGATTAGTCTAGATTTGTAGTTTCGTTAATCATGTTTGGTCTTTAGTTAATCATGTGCCTTGGACTTGTGCTATTTAATCACGCTTTGGTTTTATTTAGTCATATGTTATTTCGTAGTTGCCAGTCATGTTCTACGTCTTTAATGTTGTTCAAGTTATGTTAGTTTAGAGATACTGGTCCATTTGTGCTACGTATCATTAGTTTAGTCTAAATCATGTTAGTGTGCTATTAGGTATTCCCCCGAAGACTCCGTTTGTTTAGATACTATATGGCTTGAACTCCAATTTTGGTGACTTGTAACGATATCTTATTCGGGATTAAACCAACTTCTCGATTGCCTCGTTTAAAAAAGAAAATGCAGGCTTTGAATCATGTATCCTTATATGTTAAGCTGGATATGAAGCGGTTATATGCAAATGAATTTGAGAAACTATTTAAGATTCAATTAGGATTCACTTATTTTAAACTTATCTTCACTTAGCTATTAAATAAACCGATAAACACGAGGTGTTAATACCGAATATATGCAGTCTTGGAGTTTCTTGTGAAACACTCTCCTTGTGTTGTCTCCGTGTTATTGGAATGACTAGAAATCTCCGATGCATATCAGCCCAAAATGCTTATTCCATTTTCATGCGTTGATTAAGATCACCCCCCCCCCTTTGATTTACGACACATTTTGAAGTAGAAATTTTTAAGTGTGAAGCACATCAGCTATATCCTTAAATGCCTCCATTCGCCAATTTTAATCAGATGCGTGTGACTCGTGTAAGAAATGTGATATACTCTATATAGAGGAAATGATTTATATATTTGAGTATATGTTTAAAAGTCTAAAAATGGTATGACCGCTTTTGTAAATCAAACATGGCATACCTCAAACTCTTTCTTTCCCTATGAAACTTTGGCATATCTGTATTTAAGCTTGCATTAGACCCTTCGCATCTCAAAATAAATGGTGATGTCTTCCATGACTTGTTTGGGCCTATAATCTCTTTGCTTTAAGTTTATCTTCTTAGTTCCGTAAATGTAATGCTACCCCTTCTTTCTCTCTCCTTTTCTCTTATTGTTTACGTAGGTGGGCCCGTTGTCAAAATGGGTCATTGATCCGTTCTTCCTCTTGAATTTAATTATACATGTTTAGCCTCATTTATATATACTAATCCTTTTTCCTTTTCATTTTTTTTCTTTTGCATGACCATCTCGCACACGAGTCTGAGGGACTCGTCACCTTCCGCATTCGATGTTGGGCCAAAGCCCAACAAAATCCTCCCATCGAGTCGCCCCGCCGACCAGAAGGCAAAGTTAAACTTGGCCGAGGCCCATAAATGTTGATGATGAATAGTAGCGCTTCTTAAAATAATTTGAGCTCATTTAGCTTTTTGTCTCTTTATTTTGTTTGTGTGCATTTAATTTGTATTGCATGACTAACTCTTTTTGTTTTGTTTTTGTTTTCTTAATTTAGACGAACATTAAATGAATTAGTAGTTTTGATTTTAGTAATGGGTAGTTAATTTAAGGAAAAATTAGTAATTAATTCCACAAGATTCATTTTCTTCTTTTTATATTTAAGTTATTTATAGTATCCGTAATATTTATTTCTGGAATAATTTAAATAGCATATTTTGAATTAAAGGAGTTACATCCTATTTATTACTATCTTAGAAATTCCGAAACACCACTAATATGCAAACATAAAATCAAATATATTTTATAAATAACTCTCTAAGTTTGGAATCAATTATGCATATTCTTAAAGAATAGTTAATAAAAATAATGAAAACTCTCATCAGCTATTAATACCTTACCACTTGAATTATGTCAAATATTTATTTAAACGTTACATATCTCACGTTTCTTCAATTTATAATTAACTCTTTTATGCAAATTATTACTTTTTACAAATCTTATCTTAATAACATTATTACGTTTTCCTTTAAAACTTTAACAATATTTATAAGTTATTTTCCAAACGCTTAGAATATTATATTTACACTTAGCCTAATTAATAATAAGTCCGGTCGGTTAACCATTATTAATGGAACTTAGAGGATGCCTAATACCTTCCCTCTAGGTTAGTTGAACCCTTACTCAGATCTTTTTGGTTTCGTAGACTTTAAAATAAAATTAACTTTAGGTAATTACTTTAAACAACCTTAGGTGCCCTAATTCACCGTAAATAATTAGGTGGCGACTCCTTAACTTTAATTAACCCCGGAAGTATCGGGATGTTGTAAACTATTTTGACTCCGGTTAAAATAGGTATGACATGTACTGGCGACTCCACTGGGATTACTTAGGTTCTAACCATAAATTCGACTTAGTTTTAAATAGGCTTTATGTGTTTGTTTACTACTTTATTTGTTAATTGACTGTTTTCACATGCTATTACATGTTTGTTCCGATATAAATTGTTTATGTGTTACTTGCTTTTGATATAACTCCGTCATTCCGTATCATCTACCTCCACTCGGAAATTCACACAAATTCACACACTTAAAACGGTTTCGCGGTTCGCGCCGTGCACTACTAAAAAACCTTTAGTCGGATTGATCTTGTGGATTTAGTCGATCGGCGGTGCGCCGACACCACGGACTTTCTCCACTCCCAAGTTGTCCGCTTGGGGGAACCTTGTGTCGTAGGGAACCAACTCTTAGTCAACCTAGGATAGAGCTAAACCAACACCCTTTATTAAGTGCATACATCTCACGACTTAGAGGCTTAATACCCTTGGTGTATTAAATCCATTAGATGACTTTACCCAAACGTCCAAGTGGGTCCACGACCCCGAGTGACACTAAATCATACTTTAAGGCATATTCTCAAGGGAAATCGTGCCTAAATATCGACTTATTTGCTTTAATTAATTAAACTTGCGAGGACTAACGTTATGCAGTATGGATCTTGCATCGGAGAACAACAAAATGACGAAGATCGAAGACGTTACAATGAGCCGGAAGTTAGACATAGGAAGCTACATTTACTTTACTTAGATTAGAAATCCTTTATGTTGTATTCATTTGGGATGTAATAATATTACATTACTTTTTGTACTTTAGTTTTGGAAAATAGACTTGTTTAATTAATCAAAAGCAATGGAATGACATATTATGGCACACTTACCTCAAACAAACGTTAGGCTCACTGCACAAAGAGGTCACATGCATATTAGGACACGTTATTGTTTGATATACCCATGTACATTCGTTTGACAACTTGTTTGACTTTACTTGATGATTTATTTGCTACTTGACTTACATGACTTTACGTGATCATGACTTTACCTAGACTGACGTCACTTGCATCATTGTGTGTCTTTTTATTTTTATTATTCCCAAAAAGGTTGATTCGTGTTGACACTCGAGCTGGCCGACCATCCTTACCGTACAAGATCAAAAACGTCATCATTACCTCGACGCACCTGGGTTGTGCAAGGAAAGGAAATCATCATGACTGATCCAGCCACATTCGTTTCAACGGGTTTGGAAAACATCGCGATCTCTAGTGATCCCCCTGAGACTTCTGAACACAGAGCTACTATGCAACATGACGAACATATCGCCCGCCTGACTCAAGAAATTGAGGACCTACGTAGCGAACTAAATCGGGTTAGGGACCTGACCAACTTATCCATCACACTCCCAAGTCCACCTCCCAACCCGGAAGCAAGCCGCACCAAATCCACCCCGTTTTCCCATCGACTTGAATCTCCAGTCCCCGAACACTTTCCCTCCACAAAAATAAGATCCGCCAACAACAACTTTCTCTAATCACTCCCGCAAAATCCACCAAATCCATCACAAAGTCAACCACCTACCTACACTACCTACGCTACTCCTAATCCACCACCAAATCAATCACAAGTTCACACCCCTTATATTCCGTTACCTACCAACACTAATCCGCCACCTACCACTACTCCTCAAAACCCACCAAACCAACTACCTGCAAACACCGCTTACAACACACCACCACCAGTCCAAAACACCCCCACTATCCAAACTTATCCAACCCAGCATATACAGGGGGCACATTTTGTCACTCCTAACGCACAATATGTTCCTCCGGTATGTACGGCTAAACACAAGCATACACCAACCTGCGCAACGGTCGTGTTCCAGCCCGAAGTAGATCAATACGAGGAAATGGAGAAAGAGGCAAAAACGAGGGCAGATAATATGTTGCTAAAAGAGATCCACAAGGTCTCAAAGAAGCAACGAGAAACCTTCAAGTTGCTAGGAAACCAAGAGTGTAGAATATGAGGACTTTCGTGTGTTCGACTCGATGTTGATTTACTCCGTGGGCTACAAACCGCCGAAGTTTGATACTTTCGATGAACCGGCGATCCCCATACACACTTGGGAGCTTCGCGACAAACTCAAGCTGGAGTAGGTAGAGATCGAACATAAGGATGAAGCTACCATCAGAGCCTTATCTGGGGAGGCCCTTAATTGGTATATGTCACACCCCGTTTTGACCCGGGCTAAAGTAGAGTATGACATATTGGTGATTCCTATTTTTTGTTTTATTTAAAGGAGTCGCCACCTAATTATTTATGGTGAATTAGGACACCTAAAGTTTATTAAAATTATGTTTAAAGTTAAACATGTTTTAAGGTCTGTGCGAAACTTAAGATTCTAGGTAAGGGTTCAACTAATCTAGAGGGAAGGTATTAGGCATCCCCTAAATTCCATTAATAATGGTTAATCCGACCGGACTTAAATCTAATTAGGGTAAGTGTAGATGTAGTGTTATCGAAAAGAAAAGTAGTTTATATCATTATTAAGGTCTTTAAAAATAATAGCGTTGTTTAAATAAGATTTAAAATAGACTAAGACTTCAAATAAAAATGCCAATTAAAACAAGATTTACATTAAAGGGTTTAAATAAAATTCAAATAGAATGCCATTTTAAAATAAGATTGAAAAAATATGCTAAGGTTTAAACAATATTGCTAAACTTTGAATAATAATGTTGTTCGGAAAATGAAACTTGCAAAATAAATGATTTGCGTAAAAGCTTTCAAAAAGAAGAATCTAATCGATTTAACTTGGAATAAAATTACGTTATATGCAAAAATCTAGACTTAAAATAGAATACGAAAGGTGATGAATTTTCTTTATCTTTCATTAGTTTACAAATATACATAGTTTGATAAATCTTGAAGAAATTATTTACAAAAGTCATTGAATTTATGTTTGTGTATTAGTAGCATTTGAAATCTTAAGATCCTCAATAGGAATGAAAATACAACTTAAAGTATATGTTCGTGGTTTCACGCCCTTGAAAATCAATTTTTTGGATATAGATAAATATTATAAGTACTATAGATAATTCAATATAAAAGAAGAAAATGAAACTAGGGAATTTAAAAAAAAAATTATTTCTTCCTACCCATTTGCTAAATTAAAATCGCTAATTCATCTAAGGTTCGTCTAACTTAAGAAAATGAAACAAAATAAAAGTTAGTCATGCAATACAAATTAAGTGCACAAAATAAAATAAAAGAGGCAATAAGCTAAATGGGCTCAGCCCATTTTGAGCTGGCGTAGGCTAGCAGTCGTCGTTCATTGGGCTTCGGCCCCGTATTTTGTTTTTTTTTTTTTTTTTTTTGGGCAATGGCAGAACCGGACGAAGGAGAATGATGTTTTCGTTGGGCCACGGCCCAACACCGACGTGCAGGAGGTATCGAGTCCCTCGGACTCGTATGCGAAGATCATGCATAAAAGAAAGGAGAAGAATTAATATACGTCTAAATATCTATTCCAAGGCATGAGCTATTTTTACGCTTAATCTAAACAAACACACAAGTTGGGCGAATGAATCACTGCGCGACAACATAACATTCAATAGAAACAATTAAGGCCCAAGAGGGCATTCAACCCAATTTTGTCCCTCCTTTATTCCAATTTTTTCAGGGGCTTTTTAAAATTTAATTAACTAAATATTTTTTTTTCACTATTTTTCTATTACTATCAATATCATTTATTTATTTTCATTATTCTACTACCAATATTAATATATTACTTTTTCACAAATTTCAAAAGGGGTTTGTTGTCACATTTTCGTTAAATTAATTATCCTTTATCAAGTCCTTTATTTTCTACACATTAATCATAATTTATCATAGTATATATTGATTAGTTAGGAATTAAACCCAAGATAATTAATATGGAAGAGGGGTTTTACCAATAAACGAATTTATCATCTACGCCCTTTTTTCCAAGGGAGCCCAAAAAAGGGCCCGGGCCGCCCATACCCGCCATTTACCCAACCCGGTCCACACCCTTTAAATTTTATTGGTTTCCTTTCTCTTTTCCCGCGCCCTTTCTCTTCTTTTCTCCCCCTTTTCTCCTTCACTTCGTCATCTTCCCCCTTTTCCCTTTTTTTAAACCCGCTCCGCCCCTTTTTAAACCAACGAGTCAAAACCCCCCCATTTCAGCAATACCTTCTTCCCCCCTTGTCATCTTCTCCCCCCTCTCTCCTTTAACCCAAAAAAGAAAAATCCGGGGAAACCTTTTTTTCCGTTTCCTACGTGGTTTTTTTAGTACGAGCTTTAAAGGCTTTGTCTCTTTTTTTTTTGTTTCGACCATTCACGAACGGTCGATTGGGAAAAAGGGGTTTAAAAAAATCCCGCCCAAACAAAATTTCAAACCAGAAACCCTAGCCCTTTTACCTATAAATACTATCTAAGGCCCAGAAGGAACTTCCGAAAATACAATCATTTTCCAAAATCGTTTCCTTTTTTTTGGGGGAACTTTTTTGGGGATAAGTTTCTTACTTTATCTCCTTGGCTTCGAGCTATAGCAGAGGTTTTTTTATTATCATTGTTAAAATGATTGATAAATTCCCGTTTTTGACGGAAAAGGTAATCTTTTTTTCCTTTGTTTTTTTTGTTGTTTAGTTCATCATTTGTTGTCTTTCGTCCTGGGACAAATTTTGGTCATTAATTTGTTTGTTTTTATTAAAAGGGGAGTTTAGTATATCTATTTAGGTTTTACTTTTTTAGTCAAAGGTATGCTAAGTGGGTTTGTATGCCGGGTTGATTGTTCCCGGGGTTTAAATTTTTTTTAAATCAAGATGATTAATATGGATTCAAACTTTACCTTTTTGGGTAGATTAGCCTATAATACCTCCTATAATGTTATTTAGCCTAATGTAATATTATTAATGACATAGTAACATGGTGCTTAGATGAGACCTATTAAAGAACTTTAGTTTCTTATTGGATAAACATGACCCTTGGTTGAGATATATGATTTTTTTTTTTATTTCTCCAAAGGCCAAACTGTAATTTTTTTCCCTTTTTTTCCATTTTTTTAAAGGGGTTTTTTTGTTGTTGTTTTGTTTTTGTATTATGTTAATTTTGTATTATTTGGGTTTTAATTTTTCTAAATTAGTTAATTATGATTGTTTGTCAGTTGTTAGTCCTTTTTTTGAAACGTTTAAGAGTAGCTTGTTAATCTGCCTTTGTTAATCGTTTGATTAGTCAGATTTGTAGTTGTTAATCATTTTTTGCTTTGTTTAAACAGTGTTGGGTTTGGGCTTTTAGCTATTTAATCAGCTTTTTTTATTTAGTCATATGTTATTTTGTAGTTGCCTAGTCATGTTCTACGTGCTTAACCTCTGGTTCAATCTTATGTTAGTTTAGAGATATGGCCATTTGACTACGTATAACATGCCTAGTTTAGTCTAAATCATGTTAGTGTGCTACGGTATTCCCTCGGTCATCCGTTTGTTTAGATACTATGGCTTGAACTCCAATTTTAGTGTGCTTCAAGATGATATAAGCTTATTTGGGATTAAACCAACTTCGATTGCTGTTTAAACTGATTGTGAATCATGTATCCTTATATATTAGTTGATATGAAGCCTTTATATGCAAATGAATTTGAGAAACTATTTAAGATTCAATTATTTTTAAACTTATCTTCACTTAGCTTCAGACAAACCGATAAAGAGGTGTTAATCGAATATATGAGTCTTAGTTTCTTCAATAAACACTCTCCTTGTGTTGTCTCGTGTTATTGGAATGACTTGTGATCTCGATGCATTAGAGGCGCCCAAAATGCTTATTCCATTTTCAGCGTTGATTAAGATCATTTGCTATTCGTTGGAAGATGCATGACACATTTTGAAGTAGAAGCATGCCTTTAAGTGTGAAGCATGATCGCTTATATCCTTAAATGCCTCTGTCGCCAATTTTAATCGGCGTGTCGCCCGTGTAAGAAATGTGACTGCCTCTCTATTTCAAGAGGAAATGATTTCTATTGATTTAGTATATGTTTAAAAGTCTAAAAAGGTAGACCGCTTTTGTAAATCAAACATGGCATACCTCAAACTCGTTCTTTCCTAGAAACTTTGCATATCGTATTTAAGTTTGCATTAGACCCTTCTGCATCTCAAAAATAAATGGTGATGTCTTCCATGACCTGTGTGTATAATCTCTTTGCTTAAGTTCATCTTCTTAGTTCCGTAAATGTAATGCTACCCCTTTGCTTAGCCTCCTTTTCTCTTATTGTTTGAAGTTGTGTCCAGTGTCAAAATGGGTCATTGATCTGTTCTTCCTCTTGAATTTAATTATACATGTTTAGCCTCATTCGTGGACTACGTACTAATCCTTTTTCCTTTTCATTTTTTTTCTTTTGCATGACCATCTCGCACACGAGTCTGAGGGACTCGTCACCTTCCGCATTCGATGTTGGGCCAAAGCCCAACAAAATCCTCCCATCGAGTCAGCCCGCTCGCAGTAAATAAAAGAATTCTGGGCTGAGGCCCATAACAGTGATGATGAATAGTAGCAGTTTTTACAATGGGCTGAGCCCATTTAGCTTTTTGTCTCTTTATTTTGTTTGTGTGCATTTAATTTGTATTGCATGACTAACTCTTTGTTTTGTTTTTGTTTTCTTAATTTAGACGAACATTAAATGAATTAGTAGTTTTGATTTTAGTAATGGGTAGTTAATTTAAGGAAAATTAGTAATTAATCCCACAAGATTCATTTTCTTCTTTTATATTTAAGTTATTTATAGATCGTAATATTTATTTCAATAATTTAAATACATATTTTGAATTAAAGGAGTTATGTCTTATTTATTACTATCTTAGAGATTTCGAAACACCACTAATATGCAAACATAAAATCAAATATATTTTATAAATAACTCTCTAAGTTTGGAATCAATTATGCATATTCTTAAAGAATAGTTAATAAAAAATAATGAAAACTCTCATCAGCTATTAATACCTCACCACTCGAATTATGTCAAATATTTATTTAAACGTTACATATCTCACGTTTCTTCAATTTATAATTAACTCTTTTATACAAATTATTACTTTTTACAAATCTTATCTTAATAACATTATTATGTTTTCCTTTAAAACTTTAACAATATTTATAAGTTATTTTCCAAACGCTTAGAATATTATATTTACACTTAGCCTAATTAATAATAAGTCCGTCGGGTTTAAACCCTTATTAATGGAACTTAGAGGATCCTAATACCTTCCCTCTGGTTAGTTGAACCCTTACTCGATCTTTTTGGTTTCGTAGACTTTAAAATAAAATTAACTTTGGGAATTACTTTAAACAACCCCAGGGGCCCTAATTCACCGTAAATAATTAGGTGGCCTTCCTTAACTTTAATTAACCCCGGAAGTATCGGGATGTTGTAAACTATTTTGACTCCGGTTAAAATAGGTATGACAAGTGTTAAGTGCCCAAATCCCAATATTTATTTAATTAGGGGTATTTTAGTCAAATTACCTATTTTTGCTAGGAGTTTGTATTTTCTTAAGGGTTGTGAAATAGCTAAGTGGACACTTTTAAACCTCGAGGAGTATCAAGTTAAGGATTTAGGAGTTTTGTGAACTTCTTTTCTTTGAAGTATTTCTTTTGGGTCTCTTAAAAATTGATAATTTCTATCTAATATTAGTTTGATAATTTGAAATGTATAAATT